>NW_006443138.1:18014071-18026598 GCF_000325575.1 Pteropus alecto | reverse complement strand
TAAAGTTTTTGTCAGTTGGTATATCTTAGCACATGTTAATTAATTTAGAACCTAGGTTGTAAAAGTAAAATAGCAAGTCAGTACTCTTTTTTTATCTTAGTACATAACTTTATATTATATATGTAGATACATAATTTTTCTATTATATTTATATTAAAATATATGTATATCATAATTTATCTAATTACCTTTTATTTTCTCCCTTTATATCTACAGTTTTTAAAGGTTTGCTTTTTGTTTTTCAATTACAATTGACATATAACATTGTATTCATTCCAGATGTACAAAAGAGTAATTATATATCTACATAACTTATAAAGTGATCACCTTGATGAATTCAATACATATTTGAAACCATATATAGTTATTACAATACTACTGATCATATTCCCCATGCTATACTCTACAACTCGTGACTATTTTGTAACTACCAATTGTAGCCAATCATGTTATGCCAATCCCTTCCGGCCTCTTGATTCTTTTCTCCCTCACCCCTCCACCCAACCTTCTGCCTCTATCTGGCAACCATCAAAATGTTCTCTGTATCTATCAGCTTGTTTCTATTTTGTCCTGTTCTTTATGTTCTCTGTATCTATGAGCTTGTTTCTATTTTGCCCTGTTCTCTAGATTTCACATATAGTAAAATTATACGAAAATTTCTTTGTCTGACTTATTCCACTCAGCACAATACCTTATAGGTCCATAGGTGTTGCTGTAGATGGCAAGATTTCATTCTTTTTATGGCTGAGTAATATTCCATTGTATATACGTACCATCTCTTCTTTATCCATTCATACATTAACGAACTCCCAGGTTGCCTCCATATCCCAGCTATTGTAAATAATGCTGCATTGAACATATGGATTCACATGTCTCTTCAAAGTAGTGTTTTGGGTTTCTCCAGATACGTACCCAGAAGTGTGAGATTACTGAGTCCTTCTTTATCTCTTGTTATAATCTTTATTTTAAAATATGTTTTGTCTGGTATAGGTATTGCTACCTCAGCTTTTGTTTGTTTTCATTTTCATGAAATACTGTTTTCTGTCTCTTTACTTTCAGTCTGTGTGTATATTTCCATCTGAAGTAGATCTCTTATAGGCAGCATTTTTAAGCGTCTTGTTTTCTTATCCATTCAGTGGTATATTTTGATTGGAGTTATTAATTCATTTATATTTAAATAATTATTGATAGATATGTAGTTATTGCCATTTTATTATTCATATTTAATTTTTTTTTTGTATTCTTCTGCTTTTTCTTTAAGTAGGCTTTTTAACTTTCCTGTAATACTGGTTTGGTGGTGATGAACTACTTTACCTTTTTCTGGTCTGGGAAATTCTTTAGCTGTCCTTTGATTCTAAATGACAGGTTTTCTGGGTAAAGTTATCTTGGTTGTAGGTCTTTTCTTTTCATCATTTTAATCATGTCATGCCAATCCCTTCCGGCCTGCAAAATTTCTGTTGAGGAATCAGCTGATGGTCTTATGGGAGGGCCCTTGTAGGTAACTAACTGCCTTTATCTTTCTATTTTTAAGATTTTCTCTTTGTCTTTAATCTTTGTCATTTTAATTATTATGTGTCTTGGTGTGGGCTTCTTTGGGTTCATCTGGTCTGGGACTGTCTGTGCTTCCTGGGCTTATATGTCTATTTCCTTCACCAGGTTAGGGAAGTTTTTGGTCATTAGTCTCTGAATAAGTTTTCAATTTCTTGTTCTCTCATATCCTTCTGGTACCCCTATGATACAAATATTGTTACACTTGTTGTCCCAGAGATCCCTTAAACTATCCTCATTTTGGGGGGATTCTTTTTTCTTGTTGCTGTTCTGATTGGTGTTTTCTGCTACCTTATCTTCTGAGTCGCTGATTAGATCCTCTGCTTCATCTAAACCACAATTGATTTCTGCTAAAATATTCTTCATTTCAATTATTGTATTCTTCATTTCTGACTGGTTCTTTTTTATGTTTTCTATCTCCATTTTATGTTTCCTATTTCTTTGTTAAAGTTCTCACTGACGTTATTGAACATCTTTATAACCAGTGTTTTGAACTCTGCATCTGGTACATTGTTTGTCTCCACTTTATTTAGTTATTTTTCTGAATCTTTGTTCTATTCTTTCATATGAGACATGTTTCTATGTTGCCCCTTTTGGAGGCTCATTGTGTTTGTTTCTATGTATTAGGTAGAGCTTCATTGTCTCCCAGTCTTAATAGATTGGCTTTATGTAGTAAGTGTTCTATGGGGCCCAGTAGTGCAGTCTCTCTGGTCACCTGAGCTGGGTGCTCCAAATGTGTCCCTCGTGAGGTTTGTGTTTGCCCTCCTGCTGTAGTCGAGCCTTGGTTCCTCTGGCATAATGGGAGTGACTGATCCTCAGGCTGATTGGATATGAAAACTGGCTGTGACTACAGTGGAGAAGCTATTGTGCAACAGGTGACCCTACAAAGCAGGATTTGCTTTAGCAGGGCTCTGGTGACCACCTAGTCTGCCCTTTGGGTGTATTGTTTGTAGATTTAGTTGGGTGATATTATGGTGTTGTCTGCAGCTGACCACCAGATGTGTTGGTTCTGGGGCCTCTTGGGAGGGGTTCTGTTGCAGGCCAAGGTCAGCTGCTACCAGTGTGCACTGCCCGGTGTCACTTGATATAAACTACTAAGTAATCTGTGGATGGTTGCCACTTCCGCTGGGCCAGGAAGTGTTTAGAAGAGGCTAAGCTGCGAATTGAGGCTGGCTGCCTCTAGTGCCGCTTTGGGATGGCTTAGCAGGAGGTACCAGTAATGCCGAGACCAGATACTGCTTGTTTGGGGGTTGTGAATCTTTGAAAGATTTTAGGGAAGTCTGCAGCATGAGTCAAGACATGCCATTTGTATGAAAAAGCCACTGGAGGCAGCTTGGTTGGGCCTGCAAGTTTGATGGAGTGAGGTCTCAGAGAATCACCAGGGCAAGGTGACCTGTGTTAACAAGGTTGTTGAAGACTCAGAAATGGTGGTTGCCTGTGTCTGCTTGCTGGGTCAAGGAAGAGCTCAACAAAAGAGGAATGGCTTCTGCCAGCACTCTGTCTGGGAAAAAGTTGTCCCTCCAGTCCTCATCCTAAACCTAGGCAATTCAGTTCCTCCTTGTATATCCCTGGCATATTTCAGGCTGCTGCCCCAGCACTGAAGCCCAGAGCAAGTGAGTCTGTCAGCGAGTAAGTCTGTATACAAGCCCTTTAATAGGAATGCCTGGGACTCCAGCAGCCCTCCATCTCACTCAGCCACAATCTCTGCTGGTTTTTACAGTCAGAAGTTGTGGGCATTTCTCTTCTCAGCACCAGAACCCTGCACTGGGTAACCTGGCATGGGGCTGGGACTCCTCACTCCTCATAGGGGAACTCTGCAGCCGAGATATCCCTCCTGATTTTTAACCACCACATGTGGGTATGAGACCAGCCCATTCTACATTTCCACTCCTCCTGCCAGTCTGAATCTGGCTTCTTCTGTATATCCTTAATTATAGGACTTCTGTTCAGCTAAAGTTCAGGCAATTCTCAATAATGATTGCTCTATAGGTTAGCTGTAATTTTGATATGGTCGTGAGAGGAGGCAAGCTAAGTGTTTATCGATTCTGACTTCTCCCATCTTAATCACAAATCACGACAATTTACTAACGTACTTTTTCATGATCATTATCTCTTTCTTGTCACCAAAAAAACTCCATAAATTAAAATGTAGCAGTATTCCATATCTCTGTTTTATATGTCAGGGGACGTGCTGAGAGTTTCTAGCATTCTCAGAGATGTCACCCTTGATGCCAGGATTCTTGGAGCACTTGCGCTTTCCTTGAACCATGCTCAATTAGATTGGACTTATCTTAAAATTTCGTTTTTGAACTTTTATTGTATTATCTTATTTTGAGAAGAGCCTAACATTATACAGGAGAACAATATAAAGACCAAGTCAGTAAATCTCTTCCAGCAGTCACTGAAACTCTATTCATATGGTTTCCTAGAAGAGAGATGATTTACATATACTTTGTGATAAAGTATTAATTGATGTTAATATTAATCTATAGAAAATAAAAAGTAAACATCACATTGTAAGATTTTAATTTAAAAAACATACATTCAGTGACCCAAGGATATATAAAATCTCTTTAAATTTCAAAGCAAAATGTGTGTTGTTTTGCATACTAAAGTGCCATTAATTCTATTAATAAACCAGCTAATATTTTAATTAATTTTGATTTTGCATTCAGAGTATTGTTTCTATTGGACTAATAAATAGTTGACTGCATGGTTATTACATGATATTGATGTTAGAAAAAATTGAAAATGTGAAATTATATATAGAAAACATGATATGCATAAATATAAAGCTTATTAACTGTGTAATTAGACTGAAATGAAAAAAAGTCAATATCTATAGAATATTGAGTTGAAATACCTAATATCAACTATCAACTCTAATTGGATTTTAATACGTTTTAAAATTCAACAAAATTTTTAAAACTTGGTGAGAAATCTCTCCCTGAAAAAGGGCAATATTAAATGGATAAATAAGTTATCCTCTTTTGGGGGAAATTGCTTAAAAATATTTGTTGAGATTTCATTAGTAGACTAAGGGTGCAGCATACAAAATATATGCAAGAAAACAGAGTCAAAGAGATTTTTTTGAGTAATATTGACAGCAAGGTGCAGAAGCAGAGACTTATTTATAAGATGAAAGCCATTAGGGTTCTCAAAAAATCACCTGAGCTTCTGCCAGATCTATTTGGTTAAACTATGAGACTACATTTTCTTATGGGTCAAAAAGAATTAAATATTGGTAATTTCCTTTGATTTATTAAAGAAAGTTCTTAATGGACCCTAAAGACATTGCTTTCTTTGTATAGTCTCTTGTCTTTGTTTCAGTGATTTTTTTCTGTGAATCTTTCATTCTTACAAGAGTAATAGATGCAAATTTTCTAAGAAATGCAAAGAGGCAGCAATGTTTTGAGAGGGAGGTAAGCAATTTATTTTAAAGCTACAGTTGCACTGAAATTTCATTTATATATTATGTTTATTCATTTATTTATTTTTGTCCTAGAGGTAGGGGTGCATTATACAGAGCAATTCCCTATCTCTTTGGAAGACTGATCTCCTTCCATAGCAAATATAAAAGAAGGGCAATTGGAATTGTTTAAAACATGAACTTTGGAGACAGACAAACATGGCTTTTGTTTGCTTTTTCTTGCTTCATCCCGATACTGTACTTTCTCCCATGCTTTACCATCTTAAATAATGACACCATCAGTTGTACAATCTAGAAATCTAGGGGACATTCTTGTGTCCTTCCTTTAACTTATGCCATATGTTTAATCTGTAAAGTATATCTAAAATCTATTAATTTCTTTCCAGTGTGAGTACTACACTTGTATTACAACACACACGCACATACACACACACACACACTCATACATACACACACATACTTGGAGATAAATATCTACAAATTTATTAAGTGCTTTCTATGCCAATCATTATATATATATGCACATATATATATCCTTTATATATAAATTAATATATAATGATAATATAAAATAATTACTAATATATATTAATTTGTCGTGGTTATTAAATTTTAAATATATTATATATACACATCTTTTTGATTTAATAATCACTAAAAATTAATGTTACATATGGAATAGCATTATTTTCCTCATTTGTAAATCATTTACAGATGAGGAAAATAATGCTAAGAGAGTTTATGCATGTTGCTTATCATTACGTAGATCATAAGAAATATAGCCAAGATTCAAATCTAAGCAATTCTAATCCAGTGTCTGAGAGTTCCTAACCACCAGCCATAGAAACTTTCTTCTTCACACCACTCAGGTCACCATGAGCACATATCTCTATGGAAGGAATAGTCATAACACTCTCCTTAATTCCTCCTCTGTGTAATTCTATTGCAAACTCCTTATAGATGCCAGATTAATATTTTAAAACTTACATGGGACAATGCCAGCCAATTATTATATAAGTAAAGCATTTTAGACAGTCTGGTATGGGCACATGAGTGTCTAACCAGTCATAGGATGACAAATGCAAACATTTCCAGCCTTATAGGATTCTTACTTTGTACAAGTGGTGACATTGGCTTCTGTTATATTTTTATGGTTAAGACAGAGAATCTATAAAAACCTGTACAATGGGAAAGATATTGTAATGCCTCTGACTTCAAAACACATGCTTTCATATACTTTAATCTTAAAAAAAAAATCTATTTAACTATATAACTTGATGACCGTCACTCATCTCAAAGACTGAAATCATGAACTGTGTAGTAGAATGGTAAAATTGGAGCTGGAGAAAATACTCAGGATGTTTTGCTAGATTTAGAAACTGACATCTAATAGGCAGATAATTGTCAAGTGTTCAGGTATAAAATCTCATCTAAAGAAAGAGAATTCTAGGAAGTTGGCAGAATAAGAAGTGCAGGAATCTGACTTCCTACCTAGACAACAATTGCCCTAGAAGAATCTGTTGTAACTATTTTAGAACTCTGGAGTCTATTGAAGGCTTGCAACTTACAGTAGAAAACTCGAAGAATAAATTGTGGTTAATTTTAGTGAATTTCAGCTTTTATCACTGTAAGAGCTACTCATCCTTCAAACCCAGCTAAGTGGCAGGCAAATCTGAACACGTTCCTAGAGAAGTTTGCACATAGCTTACAGAAGCCAGTTTAAGCAAATATAACATTGTCTTCCAAATATAAGAGAAACGGGTTCTGATCTCTGATTACTGCTTTTGACCACAGAAGTGAAGACAAAGAGGCAGCCAACCATTGATTTTGTACTTTCCCTCATTGTTGCAAAAACCTACCCCTCTGGCTGAAGTGAATTCTAGGAGTTTTTGGTCAATGATCTGCCCCCTCTCTTTTATTTTTCATATTTTCTCCTTTCAGAAGCCAGGCATTAAAGGCTAAGATATTCAAAACAACTGCATATACAGGGAAAATTAGAAAGTGAACATGCACATAAAATATAAAGGAAAAAATATAAAGGAAAGTCTCCAAAAAGGCCCAAGAATACCTCAAGTTTACACTTTAGGCTGATCATCGGCACAGAGACAGCCTACGACAATGACGACAACAACAACAACCAAAAAAACAATAAACAAAACAGTAAAAAAACAGCAAATCCTGGTGTGGGGGGAAATTGAATTTTCATAGTTACTTCATTATTAGACTCAAATCTCCAATATTCAACACAATAATTACGAAGCATACAAAGAAACTGGAAAGTTTCAAAATATCTAAAAGTGAAATTGGTGGGTCTTATGGTAAAGAAACAAAAAGTCAACAGAAACTGTCAATGAAAGAAAACTAATGGCAGACATACTAAACAAAGATTTTTAAAAAGTATTTTAAAGATGTTCAAAGAACTAAAGGAAGATATGGAGAAAGTAAAAATATGATGTGTGAATAAAATGAAAGTAAGAAAGTTCTCAAATCACCAACTTAACTTTATAACTTAAGGAACTAGAAAATAAGCACAACCTGAACCCAAACTTAAGGAAAGGAAGAAAATAATAAAGATGAAGCAGAGATAAATGAAATAGAGAATAGAAAATCAATAAAGAAAAACAATGAAACCAAAGTTGCTTCTTCAAAAGATCAAAAAAAATTGACAAAACTTTAGCTAAAGCAACTAAGAAAAAAAGAGTGAAGATTCAAATTACTAAAATCAGAAACAAAAATGAGGACATTACTATCAAGTCTACAGAGATAAAAACAAATATGAGATTACCATAAACAATTGTAACACCAACAAACTGGATAATCTAGATAAATGGACAAATTCCTAGAGACACAAAACACCAAACTAAATCACAAAGAAATAGAAGAGCTGAAAAACATTTAACAAGCAATGAAATTGAAACTGTAATCAAAAACCTACCAACAACAACAACAAAATTCAGATGGCTTTATTAGTGAATTCTACCAAATATTTAAGAACTAATACCAGTCCTTCTCAAACATTTGCAAGAAACTGGAGAAAAAGAAAAACTTCCTAACTCATTTTAAGAGGCCAGCATTACCCTGATACCAAAGCCAGGCAAAGAAACTATATGAAAAGAAAACTGTAGGTTAATATCCCTTGTGAACATTGATGCAATAATCCTCAATAAAATACTAGCAGGCAGAATCAATCTGCATATTTAAAGGATTTCAAGCCATGACCAAGTGGGATTTATTCCTGGGATGCAAGGATAGTTCAACATATTAAACTTGATGAATACAATATGCCACATCAGCAGAATTAAGGAAAAAAAGGCTGATCAGTTGATACAGAAAAAGCATTTGACAAAGTTCAACACCTTTTGAAATAAAAACATTCAACAAACAAAAATGGAAAGAAACTTCCTCAACATAATAAAAAGTCATATATGAGAACTAGTGAATATTACACTTAAAAGCAAAAGACTAAAACAATTTCTCTAAGCTTAGGAACAAAGCAAAAATGCCCACTTTTACCATTTCTATTCAATATACTACTGGAAATTCTAGCCAGAAAAAATTAGGCAAGCAAAAAAAAAAAAAAAAGACATTTAAATTGGAAAGGAAGAAATAAAATTACTTCTCTTTAAAGATAATATCTTATATGTAGAAAACCCTAAAGGTTTCATAATAAAACTGTCAGAACTACTAAATTTTATCAAAATAGCAGGATGGAAAATCAAAATGCAAAAATTAGTTGTATGTTATACATGAATAATGAGCAATTTTATAAGGAAATGACAAAAACAACCTCACTCATAATACCATCAAAAATAATTAAATACTAAGGGGTTAAATACTAAGGAGATAAAAATTTGTACAATAAAAAGTATAAAACATTGCTGAAATAAATAAATGATAATATTAATAAATAGAAACATTCCATGTATATGGACTGGAAGTCTTAATATTGTTAAAATGTTAAATTAATGTCAATTGTTTAAATATTAAAGCAATCAACAGATTTCATGCAATCTCTATCAAAACTACAATGATGTATATTACAGAAATAAAAAAAAAAAGAATCCTAAAATTCATATGGAATCTAAAGCTACCACCAAAACTAATAGCCAAAACAATTTTGAAAAAGAACAAAATGTGAGGACTGACAATTCCATTACAAAGTTATGGTAATTAAAATAGTGTAGTATTGGCATAAAGACAGACATAAAGACTAATGAAATCAAATAGAAAGCCTAGAAATAAACGCTCACATATATGTCAAATAATTTTTGACAAAAGTGCCAAGACCACTTGATAGGGAAAAGACAGCATTTTCAACAAATAGTGATTGGAAAACTGTGTACCCATGTACAGAGGAGCAATGTTGGAGCCTTACTTAACACTATATGCAAAAATTAACTCAAAATGGATCAAGAACTTAAATGTAAGAGCTAAAACAATAAAACTCTTAGAAGACAACATAAGACAAAATCTTTGTGACACTGGATTTGGCAATGATATCTTCAATAGAACACCAAAGGCACAGATAACAGCAACAACAATAAAAATAGACAAGTTGGATTTAATGTTTTTGTTTTTTTTTTAAATTGTGGGACAAAAGACACTATCAATAGAGTAAAAGGCAACCAATAGAATGGAAGAAATTATATTCAAATCTTGTCTGTAATAAGGAATTAATATCCATAATACAGAGAGAATTTCTAAAACTCAACAACAATAACGACAAAAAAATTCAAAAATAGGCAAAGAACTTAGATAGGCATTTCTCCAAAAAATATAAATGAATGACCGATATGCACATGATACGATGCTATAATCACTATTCGTTAGATAACTCACACCCACTAAGATAACAACTATCAAAAAAACAGAACAGAATAAGTGTCAAGCACGTGAAGAAATTGAAAACCTTGTGTACCGTTCTGGAAATGAAAAATGGTACAGATACTGTGGAAAGCAGTATGGTATTTCTTCAAAAAATTGAAAATAGACTTACCATGTGATCCTGCAATTTCACTTCTG
The DNA here is from genome assembly GCF_000325575.1 of Pteropus alecto. Classification (NCBI taxonomy): domain Eukaryota; kingdom Metazoa; phylum Chordata; class Mammalia; order Chiroptera; family Pteropodidae; genus Pteropus; species Pteropus alecto. The sequence continues at coordinate 18,016,598 of NW_006443138.1, read as the reverse complement.
GGTACATACCCCAAAGAATTGAAAGCAGGGTATCAAATAGATATGTGTATACTCGTGTTTATAGCATCATGTTTCACAGTAGCTGAAATGTGGAAGCAACCCTAGTATCCATAGAATAAAGAAAATGTGATATATACATATAATGCATGTATATTATATGTATGTGTGTGTGTGTGTATACGCACAATGAAATACTATTCAATTTTAAAAAAGGAAGAACATTCTGATATATGCAACGACATGGATAAATCATGAGGTCATTATGCTAAAATAGGCAGTCACCAAACACAAACAAACAAAAAATATTATATGAAAGCCTATCTATATAAAGTATTTAGAGTAGTAAAAATCGTGAAGACAAAGTATAATAGTGGTTTCCAGTGGGTGGGGTAAGGGGAATTATTATTTAATGGGTATAGCATGTTAGTTTTCAAGACGAAAAATTATGGGAATGGGTGGGGGTGATAGTTGCACAACATTGTGAATGTACTCGATGCCACTGAACTGTACACTTAAATTTAAAATGGTAAATTTTATGTTTATGTGTATTTTACCACAATTTTATAAAATAGTAAACTTTTCACTTAAAACGTCATACCTGAGACATTGTTTACATCAGAATTTCCTGCGAAAGGGGAAAAAAGGTGGGAGATAAATAACAAGTAAGAAAAATATTAGAGTGAATTTTCATTATATTGTGTTATATTGCGTAAAAGAATAAACTAATCCTTTGAAAGGCCCTCTATATTTTGAAAATTAAAAACAAACAGTATATAAAAAGAGTGACATGAATACTCTGATACTGGAATATTAATTGTATTTAAGAGTTTTTGTAATGATTTTCACAGAAGTATGAAACATATCATGGAGAGAGCTGGGCTAAGAGTTTCCTCTTAGGATATTTGCCCCTTAAATTAAAAAATATATATGTTATTCATTATTAAACCATAAATCTTTCATTAGTAAAGATATACAAAAAATGTTCCTTTTGATAATTCTACTTAAAAGTTAGATTAGTCTGTATATGGCATCTGATCAACTAGGACATTGTAAGTGTCTGAGAAATTGATACTTTAGCTTTATAATTTGAAGATGATCCATGATGCCTAATAATGCTGGATTGAATTTATCAAGCTAACAGCAATTATAGTGTTAAATAAGGAACTTAAAGTTTAATAGATAATTTTGTATAAGGAAGTTTGCCTATTTACATTGTCATAGACCGAAAACAAGTAGCAGAAAACAGCACTAACTCTACTGAAATATGTCCTTATTTCTAAGAATTCCCATCTTAGGTCCTGTAGAATTTTGGCTAAAACTCATTGTTTCTGAGCCAAGAAGAGAAAAGCTGTTCACTCACCCTTTGAAATTCCAAACTGTTTTCAATAAAATTGACTGGAATTTGAGCAAATGTCCTAATAAAAGTTAATCAAAAGTGACCTGATTTAAAAAGCAAACAAACAAATGAGCTGTTGTCAGAGCCAAGCTTATCGAGAAGGGAAGATTCTGGTGGTGAGACTCCCAGTTGAAAGAACACACAAAGGGCCGACATGAAGATGAAATGGCAGGGACCAATTTTATTGCGGGGAGTGTGCTTCTGTGCTAGGGGACAGCAAGGACTTTATATATGTCAGAGAACAGAGCATTCTGCCACACATGTGTGATACAATAAGCTAAATCATGCTTACATGAGCTGGGTGCAGATGCCCTACTACATTAATGTAGCATTCTAAATCTGGGGTCTTATTCCTAGCCCGAGCCTCGATCATAGCCAGACCTGGGACCAGCCAGGACTGGGGACCACAGTTGTGCTCTGTTGGACCTGAGAGACGAGGAGAGGGAAGTCTCAGTGATTTGGATGAAGAACTGTTCAGAATACTGAGCCCACAATAAAGGTTGAGGCCAACCTCATAGCAGAAAGACTTACTGGAGGAGTGTTGTGACATCTTTTTAATATATGTCATTAGAAATACTCTATAGCCTTTAAAAGATTATGAATTTAGCAGACTTAGAGGTAACAAGAATGACGTTTGTTTTGTTTTGCCTCTTTACTTTCTCTGATTGTTCTTAGAAACTGGCTATATGTTGACTAATTTAGTTGGTTCAACAGCCTGGTACAAATCAACTCCAAAACATTCCCTGGTGTTCTCTGGATGTCTCATTGTTTCACAGATCAATTTTCTAAGCATATCATCTCCTACTAAGAAAAACCTGAGCACTGCTTGAGGTGGAGCTCGGAAATTGCCCCCTGAACTTACATTATCAAGTAAATAAATTTTGCCTTATTCGTTCTTGCTTCCTAATTCTTTTTCCTTTACCATCTATTGTTTTTATTTTGAGGGAAATAAAAGAAAACATAAATCTATCACTATTACTTTAACAATTATTTGAATTATTTGAGAGATAATATTGCATTTATAAAACTAATTTTTTATTATACTTTATCATTGAATTATTCTCCCTCTGTTATGTGAAACATGAGACATAAATCAATTAACTTACAGAAGAGACATGTCTCAAATAAACA
>NW_006443138.1:17972576-18014050 GCF_000325575.1 Pteropus alecto | reverse complement strand
GCATGGATTTATGGCTTAATACAAGCTAATTTATTTTCAATTTACTGACATTTTTATATTAAAAAATTAAGCCAAATTGTCTCAGCTTGGCAAAAAGAATCTCTTTAAGCTGACTCCTTTTAACCAACTCCTGATGACTTTTAAAATAATGTTTGTTTCTCAAAAAGTTTTAAAACAAGGTAAAGCTCTGTTTATTAAAGTGAAAAATACTATTAAATACAATATTTGGGCCCTAGGAGTTTTCATTGTATTGCTATACTATATATATATATCCATTTGAGATGAAGCAGGGTAACACATGGATCATTAGCCTTGTTGAAATATATATATATATATGTGTGTGTATATATATATTAAAATATATATACACACACACATATATATATTATACACACACACACACACACACACACATATATATGCTTAAAAAATCTTTTAATTTTCTTGTCTGTGGAAAAAAAAAAGGAAATACCACAATGGATGGTTTAAACAACAGCAATTTATTGTCTCACAGTTATGAGGCTAGAAGTTCAAAATCAAGGTATAGACAAGATTGGTTCCTTCTGAGGACTGTGAGGGAGGGATCTGTTGTGAGCCTTACTTCTTGGTTGGTAGATGGCCATCATCTCCCTACTGTCTCTTCATACCATCTTTAAGTATGTTTATTTGTTAAAATTTCCCTTTTTCTGAGGACACCAGTCATATTCAATTAGAGTCTAACCTATGACCCCATTTTACCTCTATAAAGACCCTATTACCAAATAAGATCATATTAATGAGATACTGGGAGTTAGGACTTCAGCATATGAATCTGGGAGAGGACACAATACAGCTCACATAGCAAAAATTGTGTTTAAATCTCAAGGTTGCCACAAGGATTATAAGTACACAATTTTATTTTCCTCTTTTTGATCTTCACCTAACATTTTGAAATTGGCTCAGAAAAATTAGTCAGTGGGTTACCATTTTTAACTTTTCTAGAACACAAAGAATTATTTTTCTTATAGATATGAATAATACTATTTATCATAGTTAATATTTTTTAAATGTGGCTAAGCTTCCTTATTTATAATCTCACTTTATACTCATAATAACTTTATGAGAAGGTATAATTATTCCTATTTTAATGAGGATGAAACTAGGTAATGGAAGATCAAATTAATAATTGGATGCAACATAGCTCTACGGACAAAGGCAGGATGTAAATAGGCAGTGTGACTAGGATCTCTGCTCTTATGTATATTAAATTCCCTTCCACTGAATAAATTACTATCCATGGAGAGTTCTCTAGGGTCAAAGGGAAAGACAGTTTTCAAGGCTATAGGTATATTTTGCCAATGTGAATATGAAAAATTTGTATATTCAGCTAGACTGTATATTTCACTCAATATTTGCATCATATGAAACTGATAATATTCAATTCTGGGCACTACCACTCATAGTTTTTTTGTTTCCTTGGATGTTTTGTAATTTTGAATTTTTAATAATTTTTAGCAGAGTTTTAACCAAGTAGGACATTTTCTAACTTTATCTGTGGAATTCTTTGCATCTATTTTTGTCAGTTGCTCCTGGCTGCTACCAAACTTAGAACCATTTAATATAATTATTTTCAGTGTGAGCTTCTTCAACCATGTTGCAAATGCCAAAATGAACAATTTTCCTTTTTAGCTACCTTTGCTAGCCAGGAGATTTTGTCAACATTTTCAAGGAGGCCCTAGATATTCTGGAGTCCAGCATTAAAACCCCCTTCTCTTAATTTCCACAACTAGTAAATGTCCCAAGTGCGACTATAGCTTGAGAGTTACTTGCAATTTTCTTGTTCAGATTTTTTGTTTGTTTGTTTCTGGGGATTTTTGTTATTATCCTATGCGCACAGTGTAGCATTAACAAACATTTGCTACACTTTTCCAGCATTTATAGGTGTTTCGTATCAGGAATTTTCTCAGAGCATCTATTTGGCATATTAATGGAAAATGAAGTCCAGGTACTCTCTGTTTTCTGCCAGCATATTAAAGTACTTTGAGCTTTTAACTGCCTGAGAAAGAACATATGGCTCTGAAAGGAGATAAGGATACGAAAGTCAAGAAATCTTGAAAACAAGTAAAATTCTGCAGATCAGCCACAAATTTCATAAATCAATGAAGAGATAACCAAAAATATCTCACTGAAGTAAGAAAATATTTGAGCTGCTTATATCAAATATAGGTTTCTATGACTAATAAAAAATCATTTTTCTTTTAAAATGTGATGTTATTTGTAATCTCCGAAATCATTAAAGTTATTTTACTTCCATAATATAAAGAAGAGTTTAATCATAAAGTAATATCAAGTAAACTTCACATCCCTTCTACATGACTGTTTTTGTATGTTACATAAAATGGAAATGCTCTACGAAGAAAACGTTTTTGAAACCAAGAATTTTCTTTCAAGTATAAATACAAATTAAAACAATTAGAATATTCTTATAAAAATTGTTTAAAATAAGATACACATTAACTATTATTGAAATGTCATAGCTATTACACTGCAGATTGTCAAATACTTTCTCAAAAAAACATTGTTGATATAAGCACAATACTGAGTTGTCATTATTCTCTTATGTTTATGTCAAGTTGACCAAAATTCATCACTTGGTTGTTTAGTCTGTGCTGAACAGGTATTGCATATTCTTGTTAAAAATATCTGCTGTTCATATCTTATCTCACAGAGAATCTTTTTGAACTATTGGAGTCTTGAACATTTTGTGCTTTAATTGTGATTATAATTTACCATTCCAACTTTAAAAAGATATAAGTGGAAAAATATTGTAAAATAAATGTATTTACATCTCATCTTTCCTATCGGACGATATATGTCCTGAAGATCAGTATGAATAACTCATTTGTTGATATCAGTGCTTTTTGATTGACTAAGACAGTTCTAAATTTTATGAAATGTTCTAGCTCATAGAAAAGTTAGAAAGATTAAAGTAAGCACAAATCCGATATCAAAGTTACCAAACATAACTATTACATTATAAGTTCACTTATAGCAACTCTTACATTCACCTGAGTTATTATACATATTCACTTACTTATTGTCTTCATACACAAGAAAATAAACTCCAAGAGACCAGTGATTATGTTTTGTTCACTGATATAGGCTACAGTTACTGATTTTGGCCAGTTAGCATTCCTTTCTCCCTACTTATGTTAATTGCTCCTGATGTTCATTTGACGAGTCCCATTTCACCAACTCTTAGTCCATGCTGTTCTCATGAATATCTTCAATTCTTGATTCAGGAGTGGCGTTTGTGAGCTAGGGTTGGACACACAAATACATCTCATTAACCTGCCATAGGGACTATTTCTGAAGATAGATTCCTGGCTCAAATTGGGCCAATCAGATCCACCTAGTCTCAATTTTGGCATTTGGTTGAAATTAATGGGTAAGCATCATTCCTCTTACAACTAGATTAAAAGTGAAGTTATGACACAGAAAATTCTTTAGCCATTATGTCAACATACTAAAGAACCTCTTTAAAAATGGAGAAAACAAACAAATAAGGTAGGAAAAGGACAATATTTTATTATATTAACATATGCTATGCATTACAAAGTTACTTGAAATGCCAAAATTATTGAAAAAAATAAGTAAAAATGAAATTAATATTGTACACATATATGTGGAATTTTTAACTTCAATTGATCATTAAATAAAAAAGTGTGTATTTAAAGAATTATGCTACTTTTTCTTTTAAAATAATGTACATTTCTATGTATGTATAGATATATAAAAGTAGATGGATCCAGAAAGAGAGAGAACTCCCAAAGTCTGCGGAAATTGAATAGCATCTGCAGTCCAATTGAATAAGGAAATAATACAACCCTTTAAAATTGGCTAAATATTTCTATATACTCTTTGAAATTCTCTTGCCTTTTGACTCCAGAGAATTCTCTATGAACAATGGTTTATTCAATGAGAGGGAATATAGTCTATATAAGAGCAGAAATTCTAGTTAAACTGTTTATTCACTTCCTGTATTAGTCCGCGGAGCTGTGTGAGATACAATTATTTATTTGATTCTCTTATGCTTAGTTTCCTCTCTATTAAAGGAATAATTGTATGCACTTATAATGCTATTGTATTTTTAAAAGGCTTAGCCACATTCTCCAAATATTAACTATAATTAATAGTATCCATATTCATATTTGTAAAAAAAAAATGTGACCCAAACCTCCATAAATAAAAGATAATTACATAAAATGTAATAGCATTTTATCCATCTTTCAAAGTGATAGTTAAATTCACTATGTAATAACAAACCAAAATTTATGATAAAACTGTAGACTAAACTTGAGGTAAAATTTTGTATAGTCATCGTGGATGTAACTGTAAATATAAATACAAGCATAAATTCACTTCCTAGACATAGGCACATGGACAAAAGTAAATAAGTAAGAATCATTTTGTAGAACTTTTTAAAAATGTTCTCTCAATATCTTGGAGTTTCAGTAACTACATAAGGAGTAGGAGCACAGGCCCTGGAAACCAGACGGTGGAGCTGGCTCCATTTTACTAGCTGAGTCACCTGAGTAATTTCTTAAGCATAGCATGGATAACATTTTTACCCATAAAACAATGATGCTAATAGTAGCTAACTCATAGGAGTATTAGACAGATTTCTTGCATTAATATATGAAAAGAATTCTTTAACAATACTTGGCACAGATTAAATGTCATGAAAGTTCTCTTAAATAAAATAAACAAGCCCCTATAAAAGCTTTGTATATAAATAAATAAAAATTATAAAACATACCTATTTTTTCTTTTTTTTCAAGCTATTTGCCTATATATTTTTTCTTGATAACATATTATGCCTTTCATATGAAATATCACTTTTTTTATTAATACAAAGAATCATTCTTCTAGGAGAAAGACAAAAGTCTAAATTTGAGACAAAACCAAACATTATAGAAAATTTTAATTGAGGATGTAAAGTTGTGAATAAGGACATTTTACAAACACCATATGTCTACAGATGGACATGATATTTTTCAAGAGTAAAGTTTTTTTTTCTTATATAAAATGTTCAGTTATTAGTATTAATAAATGTAACAAAGTATAAATCATTTTAAAGCTCTAGTGTACTGTTTTATGTTGTTATGTAACCTTTTGACCCCTTTAAAATGAACATGTAGGGAATCCATTTTAATAGCTTCTTCCTGTAGGCTTGAGGGATTCTATAGCTAGCACAAATTCTAAACCAAAAATGTACTTGGTTATTTCCACTCATTTAAAGTTTTCTATGCCAGAAAATTTTGTGTTGAGTTGGCATCTCTTAGGAATACAAGTGAATAAACAACACAGAAAGAGGTAAGAAAAGAAAAATATTTATTCAACACTCTGCATGTTGTAACAACGTGCAACATCATTTATGATATGTTACCTCAGCCAAAAATGACATGATGTTATAAATCACTAATTTCTCAATTTTGAATAGGAAGTTGGAAATATGGGACAAGGTCATGTTCAGTTCAGGTCATGAAAACCAAAAATGCTCAGGTTGAACCTTTTATAGTGTTTTACCAAATCCCAGAGGAAGTTCAATATCATGGTTATTAAGATTATTTTCCTCTTGGAAAAGAAAGGAAATGGAAAAATTCTTGCCCAATTTTTGAGGCATTATAATATGGCCTGGAAGAGTTTTACTTTTTTATTTAATACTTATAAAATTCTGGCTATTTTTTTATTTCATAAGCTAATATTTCAGCAAATAAATATTAATAACTTTTTTATTTACATTTTCCTACTCCCAGTAATACATTTTTCCTTACCTACATTGATCATCCTAAATTTCTGCATCCTGGATTTTATTTTAAACTTAAAGAATAGTTCTAAACCAGTATTGGAATATATATATTAAAAGTATGCCACAATGTTTTCAAAGTTGAGATAGTCTAAATAATAGAACCCTAGAGAATCAAACAGCTGGTTTGAACCGGAAAGACTATTCTGCTAGAAGAATGAGAAATGCATGCATTTTCAAACTCTTTCTCTTGTCATTGTGCCAATGGGCTCTCTTTCACCCTTCATAAAATTCCTATTTCTTTCACTTAATCTAAGTGGAAAGAACCACATATAGAACCACAGGTTAAAGATGAATTATCTAACAGAAGAAAGAAACTCTGGGAAAGTCACCTGGATTCTACAAAGTTCAGAGGCTAAGGGTCGAGGTTGCCTTCCTGTTATAGCCCCTGTTAGAACTAATCTATCTTCTTCTTTTTTTTTTTTTTTTTGTATTCCAGTAAAGAGAAGCAAGCCTATTAAATTTACTGGATCTTTATTTGAGGACTTGTTATGTAATACATATCAAGATCAACTTTGTCATGTGAAATTCTTGCTGAAGTTTTTATCCATTTAATTCCACAGACATTTATTGCCTATTTCCTATGTTTAAACCTTTTAGGCAATTAAAATAGGGCAACGGAATTGACATCCTCTGCTTATAATAGAAGTGACAGCCTAGTGAAAGAGATGGATAAATTTAAAATGCAATAGAATGAAACAAGACACTTCATAAATATGTACAAAGAGTGCAACAGGAGAAAGTGTGGCTTAGACAAGGAAGTTAGACAGATGTCAGATTAATATATCATTTTTATTTATGAGAAAAGCTAGGTTGGAAAACATAGCTTGCTAACAGTGCATCAGAGAATCGCCTCTACTCACACAAGTACAGACATAGCTGGAAAACCACAAACTTCCTCTACTGAAGCTACCTTGTACATTTAACAGCATGAAGAGATTCCTAATTCTAAAAGAGCGAAGAACTAAACTGATCATGCTTGGTTCCTTTGCATTAAATCTCTAATCAGAGAACTCACAGAAAGAAATGGATAACGGGTGGGGAAAGAGCTTGAAGTGTTATTCTTGTGAATTCCTTTATGAAGAAACATGCAAAGCTATAACAAACAGCAATTTACCATGGAGCTGGACTAGGAATCAAAGGACTGTAAGGCAGACCCTCCCTTAAGCCCCACACCCTTTCACCTTCTTACTCTAAAAACAAAGCAAATATCTTGGGAAGCTTGGACCCTGATACCTTACCCTCACCAAATCACTTCCCTAATATAGCATGAAATGAAATGGTATATATAATCCCTATAATGTACAATATTCTGGGATTTTTGGCACCTATTAAAAATATTATTGGCCACAACAGAGTTCAAGTTATAATAATTGAGGATCTGTTACGTAACCTTAACTTAAGAATGAAAGCAGTGAACTGAAAAATAATTCTTCCTATATAGTTTTCTTTATAAAGGGAATGTTTTAGTTCACTAACACTCCTAAAGAAAGTGATTTAACTATGTATATAAACAAGTCAGAACTGATATCATCTTTAAATTTATTAAAACATAATAGGTATTCTCTTTGCCATTCTCTTTCTCCTTTTAAGGAAACTTAAATATAGAATTGGATATAGATTTTTGGTTGAGGTAATCATAAATGCTACTTTAAAATAATAAACAAATTTAAAAAATCAACCCTTTCTTCTTTTAATTTAATGCTACAGATATCTTGCCTTCTTAGTTTTAGAGTGCACTTAAAAAAACCTTTGATTATTATTTCTAGACTTAAATAAGCTATAATGGTCTTTCTAGTAAAATCTCAGAGAAATCTTGTCTGGCTACGGCAGAGGCCCAGAGCTAGAAAGAGGCAATTCTCTCTAGCCAAGTGAATGTTTTCTCTTTTGAGGAGAATTACAGACCTACTTTTGCTAGTTACCCCCACTTCTACTACAGGATCTCTACTTTGGTAGAGAAACTACTATTTTGTGCTTTGAAAAAAAAAAAAAAAACACCTGGAACATTTAAATTAAAATAAGATTTTATTGCTCTTTAACTGTTGATTGCCAGAGAGAGACAAAATTTAAATTTCACCAAATAAAAAATATATGACGACAGAGGAAATTTAACTTTGGGTGGTGAACACACAATGCATTATACATATGATGTATTATTAAATTGTATATTTGAAATCTATATAATTTTATTAACCAATGTCACCAAAATATTTAATTAAGAATCAATATCTTATAGTAGAAATATAAAATTGTTAGTACAGATTATGTGCTAAAGCTTGCGCATCCCAAAATTAAATAATTGGTCAATAATGTTTATTTGTACTTTCCTCAAAATTATAAAATACCAAACTGATTACTTACAATATTTTTGAAATGCTGAAAACTGTTAACCCACTGTGCAACACTGCCTCAAATAAATCTTTTCATTAAAAAAATTAAAATAAGCAAATTTGCCTTACAGTTATTCTTCCGTCTGACTTGCCACTATATTACTAAGTCAGGGTTTCATTGAGATTCTTGAATTTGTCGGTTTATATTTTCATCAAATTTTGGAAATTTTTGACTAATATTTAATCAACTCTTATTCTCATCCTTTCTTTTGAGGACTACAGTTACATACGTTACATATATAACATGTATTAGGCCTTTTGAGATTGTTTCATCGCTTCCTGGTGTTCTGCTGTTAATTTATCTTTCGAATTTTTTCTGTGTTTAATTCTGGATGGTTTCTACTGCTATGTCATTAGATAGTGCTGAAATATTTAGTATTCCTTATAATAGATTACTCAAGTATAATGAATACCGAGAAATCAACCATTCTTATGTATTGGGAGTTTACACTGAATAAATCATTTAATTTTAACATATTTTTTCTCATCAAAAATTATTGACATGAATATAGAAATATTTATTAAATAACCCTAGGATGACATTTCAACAATAATTTTAAAATATTAAATAATTATTATTGACAGACTTCTATGCCATTTATTGTCCTGGGTATTTTCAGGTACAGTAGTGTAATCAGTTAATTCACACAGCAAATCTCAAGATAAATGTTATTCTGATTTAAAAGAAAAACAAGTTATTAGGGTTTGGACAAGGAAACTACCACAGTATTGGTAAACTGCAAAGCTAAAGTTAGACTCTCATTCATCTGAATTCCAAAGTCCATATTCTTTTTTCCAAGAATCATGAGCTGGAGAGACTGCTCTTTTAAGAAAACAAAAATTTTCTGGAGATGAGAAGTGGGACATTAGACCTTGAAAGCATATACCAAATATTGTAAAATGAATGTATATTTAAGAAATTAAAGAATATACTTTTGCAGCATAAATTCTAGAAATTAAAGCTTGATAAACTCAGCTCTGCTGCCAGGGCATGAACTAAAATGATGTCTAAAAATACTGTGTTAAAAACTTCAAATTACTGTGAAAATGTCATTGCCTTCAAAATTAATGACTCCCAAATCTAGTGATTCTAAAATGAGAATATAAAAAGAAGTCTTATTTTACACTCCATACTTCATATCAGTAGTTCTAGATCTGTACTTGTTAGTGACAAAAAATGAGGGATTATTTTTTTTTAAATCTGTTTACATTAGTCTGCCTTGACTCTTTGAAGCACCAAGATACCTATTCAGTTAACTGAGAATTAATCATTCAAAATACTTAAATGTTGTGTTGGCGTCATGGAAACTTGTGTCATTAGCTAATTAGATTGGTATATTCTGCCTGAATTGTAACTTTTGAGATTAGAAAGGCTGGACAAACATCTTCTTGTTTCCAACATATAAACAACTAATTGTGTAATTTTTAGTCTACCTCATGGAAAAATTGAGTAATACTGTGGAATAAATATCAGCAAATTTCTTACAATAATTATTTGCAGACCTTGAGTTAGATCTCTATTAAAAGCATAATTTTCTTTATCGTTTTCTTAAATGACAAGTTTCATATTTCATAATACTTGTGATAACCATTACAAACAAAAAAAGATTCTTTAACAGGAGTATAGGATATACATTCAAATTGCACGTTATCTCACATTCATTACTTCTCACTTAATTTTACACAATTTTATGTAGACTTTCCAGTGTGTGTTATTCACTGAGGATTTTATGACATGCATCGCAAAAGTGAAAAGAAAACCAGAATTGTTTTTTGTAGAATTCCACATTCTTTTTCCTAATAATCAATTGTTATAAAAGAATAAAATCCCACAATTATGTTCTTTCACCAGACCTTTTTTCTAATATTTTTAATTTGTTTTCTTGTTTGTCTTTTGACTTACAAAGTTAGAAAAAAAATCTCCAAAAAAGTAAGAAAATATTTTTCTCTTGGCTTTCTTTGCTTTAAATTGGTGACATATTTATTATATAAAATGACATTTTACCCTAACTTAAATGAATTACTCAAGTACAAGCCATGAATGAGACCCTTAGTAGAAAAATCTTGTTGAGATTTCATTAACTCACTTACATTAAATTTGTGAAATATGGCAATTTTTAGAATTTTAACAAATTTTATAACTTCATAAATAAAAAATAGAAAAATACAACAAATAATTATATATTATGTATTTTTTTTTGTCTTTTTTGTCTTTTTTTTTTTTTTTTGCTTAGTATAATGCTTGTCAGATCCATCCATGCTATTGTATATATCAGTAATTAGTTACTAAGAGAATTTTTATATAAATCCTTTTGTGGACATGCATTATTTTCTTTAGATAAATATCTAAAAGTGACATTGGTGGGTCTTATGGTAATTGTGTATCTGTTTTTATTGGAAATCTCCAAATTCTTTTCAAGAGTGATAATATTTACACTCTCACTAGCAATATGAGTCCAGTTGTTTCCCACCTTTACCAAAATTTAGTGTTTCCTGTTTAATTTATGTGTACTAGTGAATGTGTTTTTGTAGTTTTAATTTGCAAGTCTCTGATAACTAATGACATTGATCATTTTTATGTATTTATTGAGCATTTGTATATCTTTTTTGGTGAAGTTTCTGTTCAAATACTTTCTAGACTTTTTATTAGGTTATTTACCTTCTCATTGAATTGTAAGAGTTCTTTTTTCTCATTTTATTGAGATATAATTGACATATAACATGTATAATTCTACGGTGTGCAGTGTAATAATTTGATACATGCATATACTGTGAAGTAACTCTCACAAGGTTATTTTATGCATCTATTATTTTTAAGTTATACTCTCTAATGTGTGTCAGAGATATGTATTTACTTTCCTCAGAATAGTACACCAGTTTCTATTCTTAACATCAAGGAATGTTTGAAGATGTAGAAAATGTGGAATTACTTCCTGAAAGGAAGAGAACCTTGAGATAGTACTTAGTCCAGAATGACTGCTCCTTTTCTAATATTGGTTCCAATACATGTTATTAGGCTCCAAGAGGCTTTTTCTGTACTGACAACACTCTAGCTCCTTAGTCCAACATGAAGCATAATTTGACCCCAGCTGAGCCAGTCATGTCAGTCACATATTACTGATTACATTTACATGAGTCAGAGCTGTGCACCTAATCAAATTAAGCCACTTACGAACCTTTACTAGATTTTTCAACCTAGAGCAAAGAACAAGTGAGTCCTTCTCTGGCAGTAGTAACCTTAATACATGGATTTTAGAAGCTATTGGTGACCATATTCCTTGGGGAGAGAAAAGTGGAGAGTATGAAGTTCACAGATAAAGAATAAAAAGGATGAGATGGAGGAATGATCCATGGTAGTGTTTCAGAACATGCTTATCCTTTCCAAACTTTCATAAATATTTCAATATCTTTCCAACAACTCTAATTTTAATCTCAGCTATATCAAATTTACTTTGACTTATTTGATAGTAAATGTATCATAACAAATAAACAACAGCAAATTCTCAATATCTGGGACAGTTATTCATTCTTATTAGATAACTCATTTATTTCAAAAATAATAAAATAATGATTAAATACCTTCAAAAATAAGAATCTTAAAAGTCATACATTTCCTGATACCTAAAAATAATATAAAAGCAGTTAACTCTTCATGGTTATTAATTCTGGAACATGTTCTATACCAAGTGAAAGTGCTATATTTTATATTCAGTGGGAAAAGCAAAGAATAAATATTTCTTGTTTTTAGGATTTTCAAATTTAAATTAGTTGTGTCTGCTTCTTATTTCGAGAGACTGATGATTTGAGGATTATCATTCCCCTTTGTTATCCTTAGTTACACATAAATGTTAATTTATGTTTATAAACTTTACTAATGCCAAATACAAAATAGTGTTGAATTTTACTTTATCACTTAATGAACTGAAGGGTACAGTTAAATGAATATACATATGTATTATTCCATAAACCTATTTATATTAAAAAACAAAATAAATATAATAGCTTTACATAAGTTCAAAACATTTCAGTGATTGATTTGTCTTCTCTCCTGTGTAAATTACTTCCTGGAGAGGATGTATTATTCAATTAAAATATTGTTCGAAATAAGCCAAAATTATAGTTAAATTTGGCTTGTTTTCCGCCGCCCCCCCCCCCAGAAAAACTACATTGCATTGAAAACTCATTGCTAATACATTCTTATTTTAAAAATAAAACAAAACAAACTCCTGACACAGCTTAAATGTACGTAGGAAGTAGAAAATAAGAGAAATTAAGGTTAGCAAGATAAAGTTAAGCTCACTATTTACAAAACCTGATGATGGTTTTTTTTGTCTTTTTTTTTTTTTTTTTTGCATTTTAGAACAGTTGATACTATATTTAGCAGTGACATTTAATGCTTGGATTGACAATATTTTTTCTGGCTCTGCATTTCTGCCCTGAGTAGGATAAGGAAACAGGAACACATCACTCTCATCCTCTTCAGACAATTCCCCTGAAACTTTATTTATATTGGGATAGATTCAAAATTGCTCTTAACATTTTAAGGATTGTCTTGTTCCAGTATAATTTATGGACCTAAATTCCCTTTTCTAATTTCCTTAGCTCTCTGAGAAGTCTATTCTATAACCCTTTCTTTCTCCTTGGGGATTTATTTAGTACTGACAATATAGTTTTGTTTTATTCTATACTGATTGATAAATAAGCTCCATTCAGAGACACAGCAAATGGGTGGTACTTATGCAAGAGCTCTCATCTACTCTCACAGTGTAACAGGGGCTTGGTGTTCCATTCCAGAAAGAGATAGACTGGTAAACCAATTCCCAAGGCACTAAAATAGAACATTAGAGTGACACAAAGAGAAAAAAGAGAGGAAGAGAGAAGAAACAAGAGAGAATGAATGAATGAATGAATGAATGAATGAATGAAAATGAATTAGAGGAATATCAGGCTTTTTATTTGTTTGATTGTAATTATAGTTAAAATTAAATTGCTCTAAATTTTTGTTTTTGTAAACCATGTCAGTATACTATGGATGGTAGACATTAGAGAAATCACAAATATTCCAGCTGTCACTTCTTCCAGATACTCTTGGTTATATTGCATTGCATCCTCCCACTTGAATTTAGATGTGGCTATGTGATTTGCTTTGCCAATAAAATATGAGTGCAAGAGTTGTGTGCATTCCTAGGTAAAGATGTTAAGATCCAGTGAGTGTCTTTTCACACTCCTTTCTCTCTGCCATAACAGCTAGCAGCAGCCCAGATAATGCAATAGCAACCTGATCCTCGTGATGAGATGATGATGATGACAGGTAGAGCTCACAGATAACCCGAAATAGATAATGAGTTTGAACAACAACAAAAAAATCATGATTCCTGTCACTATGGTATTTGGAAGTCATTTGTTGCTTCAGAATAGGCTAAATTTTCATGACATTTAATATTAAATGTTTTTAATTAATATACTTACTCAAGGTAATGTCGTTTCATAAATTTCAGTTATCTTGTGGTTTCAAATTCTTGATGCAATGTTTAGTAAATTAATGAATAACTTTTATCTGCTAGGAGATAATTTAGAGTAAAGGCACAGCAAAGTCATGTTACCTTGACATATAAAATCAAAAGCTCTTTAAGTATGGATATATGTTTTTTCTTTTTAATTTTCATGTTTACTCTTCCTGAATAACTGTATTTAATTTTTGCTTTAATCATTTAAATTATTCAATAATTACTACTTAAAATTTGCCCTTTTATTGTCTCTATTTTATTTTTCAGAGAATTTTATTTGATATATTAAAACTTTTCATTATTTATTTTCAATTTATTTTAACATTCAGTATTTTCTGTCACTCTCTACTGAGTTTATTTTTTTGGCTACATCTTCTATTTCTTTATTTCTCTCTTCAGCTATATGTATACATGTTTTTGATATTTTATCCACTTGTTGCCCTTTTATATTTAAAAAGTTATATTTTATTTCTCAAACTATGTATTTTCAAATTTGCTTAAAAGCCTATTATATATATTTGGCTTGCTAATGTTGTGTTTCTGGCAATTTCTATAACAAGTCTTAGTAGATAATTTTTAAAATCATTTTTTTGCTTTTCCATACAAGTCATTTTTGTTCAATGATATTTATTGTAAGGACATAGCCATGTCTTCATCTGGCAGATCCTTGCTAGACTAAACTGGTACACTTTTTGTCCAAATGGAATTTGTATCTTTTCCCGCTAATCACTAGGGGAAATATTTGATATGGGAGCATTCTGGCTCCCCTCAAATACCTTGTCTCAACACAAGAATATCAGGTTCAAAAACTTTCCCAAAGCTCACTAACCTAATATCAGTGATTGTCTTCTTAACCAATCTCTGGGACACACCCAGAAATTTGTGACTGGGTTTCTAGATCTGACACCAACTTGAATTTTTCTTTTTCTTTTTTCTTTTTTTTAATTTTAAAGGGCGTGTTCACGAAGAACTTTCCTAATTGTAATAATACCAGCAACACCTCAAAAAATGTATTTCAGCACACCTTTGATCTGCAGTAGGTGGTCTCTTAAAGTATTTTCCATATCCTACATTTAGGATTAAACCCTAGAGTCTATATATTTACAAGCCCACCCCTTGGTGATTCTAGAGCTTTTGGATCATTGAAGATCCTCTGAGAAATACTGTTGTTAAAATGTAAAACTTTATTTCAAAAGCCATTTAAAAGGTTTTAAGGATGTCAGTAACATGTTAAAGTATTCTATTTTAAAATAATCACTCTATAGAGTTAAGGGAAGAGATGAATTAGAGGGAAACAAAACTGAATCCAAGATTAGAGAAAGAAATTAAGAAGGCCTGAGCTATGGTAGTCATAGTGTGAAAGAAAGAATAAAGTAGATTTAAGATAAAAGTATAATTGATGAGCTTTATATTGTGTGTTAGTAAATAAAATAATTATATTTAATTACATTCCCCCCCGCTTATCTTGTTGGATGGATGCTGATTACATTACCTAAATTAGAGAAGGTGAAAATTTTGATGATTTTATATGTGGGTTAGAGACAAACTAATTTTAACTTTGAACACTCTAAAATTGGTGTGAATCTATGGGGATATTCAGGAGGCAGTTGTACACAGATTTGGGAGTCAAGATAAAGATATGAGTTTGTTCCATACATTTTGAAGGTATCAGCATATACATAGTATCTGAAACAATGAAAATGAACCATATGATCCGATAATTATAAAGAAAGGAGAGGAGATAAGACAAAGAATCATAGAGTATACCAGTATTTAAAACTAACAGAGAAGTGGAACTAGTGAATATTGCCATAATCATATATGTCCAAACACAAAATAAACCATTCTAGGACAATATTGGTCCAGTTTTAGGCAGTCTAGACACTATTACCTTAGTCTAGGTAATGATTTACAGCAGCAATTTTTAGTCATTATTGTGTATCATAATAATTTGTGGAAGATTTTCAGAAATAAACATTCTTGGGCTTTATGTTTAGATTTTTAATCAGTAGAATTCCCACACACTACCAGATTTACAAATCACCGATTTATACTTATCCAAGGAATTTTACATGGAGTTAAAAATTAAAGGTTCTACTGGTAATGAATTAATTTACATATATGTATGTATACTATATTACCAGGAATTATGTAGTTTGTTATTTAGTTATTTTAATCTTATTTACATAGTTATTTATAACTAATTGTGCCAAGTATCGTCTCTCAGAGTCAACTCAAACCTTCTATGCCTATAGAAAATTTCAAGAAAGACTTCTCAGACATATATTTTCTCTTTCCGTTCTAATTTAAAGCTTTTGAATATTTAATGCTTTATATCGCATTGTAAAATACTGAGTATTTAGAGGGAGGTAACAGAGAAAGAGAGAGAGAGAGAGAGAGAGAGAGAGAGAGAGAAAGAGAGAAAGAGAGAGAGAGAGAGAGAGAGAGAGAGAGAGAAGCAGTGTTAACATATAGGAAGAGAGGATTAACATTCTTTTTTCATGTGTTTCATATTATACGTCTGTTATACTCAAGGGGTGTTTTTCACTCAGATATCCACTAGGTGGCATTACAAACTATACTGTTCATTGATTAAACACTTTATAAAATTATGTAATAAAGCACCTGTTCATAATTTCTTTCAAATAATCTGTGTAAGTTCTTCTACTTTTATTTTCAATATTAACAATATAAGATTTTTATTAAAATTAGGTTCATCAAAAGTTTTATTGAAAATCTATAAAGTTGTTGAAGTATGTATATAACAATAAAAGGCCTAGTTTGGGGACATTCTAATGATGTTGTTGTCTTATTCTCTCAAGACACCTTCATATTCTCATAGGCTTTACATTTCAAAATCCCACCTGTTTAATGGATATTGTCTGAAAAAGGAAATAAAAACAATGAAATAGCTTAGATACCAAAACTTTGAGAAGATTTATTAATGGAAGTTGGCATGGTTAGCTCGAAGCTGATCTGATCCAGGAAAATAGTTTTATTCCCATTTCTACTTAAAATTGTCAGACATTCAGACTGTGTGCTTGAAACCATAAGATTAAACTTTTGAATCACCTGAGGAGTAATTTTATTCAGATATCCAATTGAAATAATCTCCTGTCCCCAACAGAATTGAATTTGGGTTTAAGATTTCTGTAGAGAGATTATTTGTGTAATACTCCCCTAGTCTGAAGAATGAATATGTAGTTTGTCGAAAATGATTAGAAAAGGAGATAATAGAATTTGGGGAGGAGACACTAGAGGTAAAGTCAATATTAAAGCAGGACTATATGTTGTGAAATATGGCCCTTTGAGAAATAATGGAGACCACAGAATGCCTTGTAATTGCATTTTTGCATCTGTGAGAGAGGTGAAAATTGAGATGAGAAAAAGCACACTCAGAAAGCCAAGTCAAGTGCCAGCCATGTACGCTGGCAAAGAGTTAAAATGAAAAGAGCAGCAGCAAAATGAACTAGTGTATTGGGGAAGTGGTTTTTAAAATGCCACAGGGTATATATGAAAACGTTTTACTTAGCAATGCCAAACTACGTAAGTTATAAATGCTACCTAAATATTTCATGTCTCATATGGTCAGGAAATCTGTATTTATTGAGTAAGGAAAAAAGTATGAGGCTGAAGTTAATCCTACGTTTAAAGCAATTGCTTTCACACAGTAAAATTAATCAACTTACTCCTGGTTTAACATTATTCTCCTGGAACCAAGAGGAACATGGGAAGCTAAAAGAGAGTATTAGGATGTCTGAATGAGTCGTAAGTGAAAAATATTTGTTTTGCTAAGAACTGTGATAGAAGAGAGAGATGATAGTTGAGTAAATGTGGTTAAACTTTTTTTTTTTAAAGAGTAGCATAGTCAGGAGATTCATTCAATGATATAAAATAAATGTCATGCATTTGTGTTTCTCAGTAATAGGGTCAATCCATTTCAACTTAGACCAAAATGTGAATGTTACTGTTCTGGATAAAATACACTGAAAGAAAGAAAAAGTAATGGAGGGATAAAACGCAAGGTGTAAAAACAAATTGAAGATCATTAAATAATCATGTCCAAGAAAAACATGATACTACTATCATGTGGACGAAGAGACGAAAAATCATTCACAAAAGAAAAATAAAGGAATGCATTTTTGCAGAGTGTATTCATTAGGATACACATTTGATATACAAATATATATGTTTGTATATATAATACATATATATACACACACACTCATATAGTAATTATTGTAACTAATCTAAATGCCATCAGAGTCATCAAATTTGCACTCTCAGTTATCTCCCTTCCTCAGCTAACTCTTTTTCTTAGGACAAAAACTTGGGATTAATGTTTAACTACTTGCTCTCACCCCACATATCCAATCTGTCTGTAATTCTTGTTCTGTTTCAAATTATATTTAAAATCCAACCATGTCTTATCACTTTCACTGCAACCAATATGATTCTAGCATCCAATATCTCTCACAATGATTACAGCTATATCATCTGAACAATATTCTCACCTTCATCCTTGCCACCTCCCCCAGTCTACAAGAGAGAAGCTTGAGTGAGACTGATAATGCCTCTCTGAAGCCTCCACTGGCTCCCTGTTTCGCTCAGAGTAAAATCCAAAGTCATTTTAATAGCCTGAAAATAATTCAATTCTCCCTCCTTCACGCATATGTATCTCTGTCCTTTTGTCCTGACATTATGCTTCTTGTTTTGATAAAACAGACAAACCTTTAGTAACATTCACCAGGAACAACAACAGAAAAACAAACTAGAAAAGAAAAGGCATTCATATTAGAATACAAAAATGGATAATCTCTCATAAAGTTCAACTTATGAAAACTGATTTAAAATTTGTTGTGTTCAGTCTGGCATGTAAGAAGATTAAAAATTTCCAGTCCATCCTGACAACAAATAAAAAGCTGAAAAACCTGAAAAATCAGGGATTGTTTTTAGATCCATCAGAGAAGTGAGGCCACAGGGCTGCCTCCAAACCAATGTCCCTAAAATTAGAGAGACAAACAAAATAATACAGAGAATCATAATTTATAGAAGCAGAAACCCACATGCAGAAACGTCCCTGAGAACCAGTACTAGAATAGGAAAACTTGAGCTGTAACTGATAAATTGCTGAGGTTCATTGTAGACATTGTAGTCGAATAGTTAAAATCGGGCCCACACACTTTTGTGAGATTTACCTCATGTAGCTCCACCATGTTCTCATAGTAAAATTCAGAGAAAAATCCTCTCAGGTTTCTGTCGGGGGGAGGGGAAAATAACTGTTTTGAAACAATAAGACCATTCTACTCTTCTGAACAAGGCTTGCCCTCAAGAGAAACTGTTTTAAAGAGCATAGTCTATTGGCATTTAATTGGAGCCTAACTGACCTTGGGGAAGGGATATACCCAACTCCAGTTCCCTTTAGTCTTATGTATGAAGAAAGAGATATACCAAATTCCAGCTCTTTCTATCCATTATGTCCTTCCTAAGGAAAAAAAAAAAAAAAATGAGAGGCAGTTGTGAAATTCACAGCCTAGGACACTAAATGATTGAGGCCTAATCATAAGACTATAGAATATATACTTTTCTCACATATTATCACCACCTCACTAAAAGTCTATTTACCAGAGTTTCTTTTTCCAGTACATCAGGTCTGGCTTTCAACAGCAACAATTAAAAAAGAAAAAAAATTATAAGGTATGCTAAAAAGAAAACACCCCCCGCAACACACACACACTTTGAAGAGGTAGAACAAGCATAAGAAACAAACTCAGATGTGATAAGGATACAGGAATTATCAGACTATGAATTTAAAATAGCTATGACTAACAAACTAAATACTCTAGCAGAAAATGTAGGCAACATGTAAGAATGTATGAGTAGTGTAAGCAGAAAGATGAATATTCTAAGAAAGAATCAGAAAGAAATTCCAGGGATCTAAAACACTAACAGAAATAAGGAATGCCTTTGATGGGCCATTAATAGACTAAACACAGCTAAGGAAAGAATCTCTGAGCTTGAATACATTTCAATAGAAACATTCAAAACTGAAAAAGAAAGAAAAAAAAAATTGAACAGAATATCCAAGAGTCATGGGACAACTACAAAAGTTATAACATATGCATAATGGGACTATCAGAGGAGAAGAAAAAGAGTAAAAACTGAAGCAATATTTGAGGCAATAATGACTGAGAATTTCCCCAAATTAATGAAACACCAACCCATAGATCTAAGTAGCTCAGAGACACCAAGCAGGATAAAGACAAAAAAAAAAAAAAAAAGAAAAAGACATCTATGCATATCAGAATCGAACTGTAGAAAGTTGAAAATTAAAAAAAAATCTTAAAAAGACCAAGAGAAAAAATAATTATCTTGCCTATAGTGGAACAAAAAAGAAAAAGTAAAAAAGCTTTACATTTAACTTTTTAGAAACCATGGAAGCAAGAAAAGAGTGAAGTGAAATATTTAAAGTGCGGAGAGGAAATAAACACTAGCCTCCAATTCTGTATCTTGTGAAATTTTCCTTCAAAACAGAAGGAGAAATAAAAACTATCTCAGCAAGTACAATTGAATTACTCTGTGGTCAGTAAGCCTAGCTTGCAAGAAATGTTTTTAAAAGAAGTATAGAGAAGGAAATTATATATGTCTGACACTTGGATCTACATAAAGAAAGAAGAAACATCTGAAAAGAAATATGTGAAAGCAAAACAACAATAAAAACAACAAAAAAGAAACTTCAATTTTTCTTATTCTCAAATGTTAAAATTAATTTAACATTTAACAATTTGTTCGAAATAATAATTTTGATAATGAGTTAAATTGTGTATGCTTATGTAAGTACATACACTTAATACATGCATATGTGTAAGTGAAAAAAAACAGCAATGACACAAAAGACAGAAAGAAGGAATTAGGATTATTTTATTATAATGGAGTACTTGCACAACCAGTGAAGTGGTATAGTGTTATTTGAAAGTGTTTTTGGATTGTAAATATATTACAGACATTGTAAATGAATATTTCAAACTCTATGGCAAGCACTAAGAGAAGTATCAAAAAAGAAGTACAACTGATATGCTAAGTAAGGAGAGAAAGTGAAATCATTTAAAATGTTCAGTTAAAAATGCAAAATGCAAGGAAAGAATGGAAGGCAAATATAGGGACAAAAATAAAGGACAACAATGGAAAACAGTAACAAATATTGTGATATTAATCCAACTATATTATTTTGAATGTAATGGTGTAAATGTAGCAATTAAAAGACAAAGATTACCCAAGTAGATCAAAAAGTACAAATATATATTGTCTACAAGAAATGCACTTTAAGTATAAAGATATATATATAGACTAAAAGTAAATAGATGAAGAAAGATATACCATGTTAATACTATCAAAATTAATCTGGAGTAGCTATTTATTTCTGACATAGCAGACTTCAGAGCAAGGAAAGTTATTAGGAATGAAATGGGGAATTATATCAGAATAAATGAAGTCAACTGTCCAAGAAGACATCTTATGTAGGTGTCTAAAAACAGAGCATCAAAAGATATGAGGCAAAAACTGGTAGACTGCAAGGAATGAGTGAGCCAGTTAAAGGCTTCAACACCCCTCTATCAGAAATGGACAGATCCAGTAGGGAGATAATCAGAAGGAACTAATATTTGAACTCAACAGCATCATCAACCAACTATATAATTGACATCTATAGACTACTTCATCCAGCAACAGAAAAATACACATTCTTTTCAAGCTCATGTTGGCCCATTCACTATGATAAAGCGCATTCCGGGCCATAAAACACATCTTAAAAATAAAGAATAGAAGTCATACAATGTCGGCTCTCAGACCACAATGAAATTACATGAGAAATCAATAGGGAACTGATAGCTGGGAAAACCCAAAACAGTTGGAGATTAAACAACATACTTTTTAATAACACATGAGACAAAGAAGAAATCTCAAAAGGAATTAAAATATATTTTGAACTAAATGAAAGTAAAAATATTAGGTACCAAAATTGTGAAATTTAGCAAAAGCAGTACTTAGGGGGAATTTTAGAGATTTGAATGTATTTATTAGAAAAAAAAAAAAGAAAGGGTAAACTGTAATCTAAGCTTCCACCTTAGTAAATGAGGGGGGAAATAGCAAATTAAATCTAAAGTAAGCAGAAGAAAAGAAATAATATGAATTAGAGAAGAAACAACTTGAAAACAGGAAACTAGCAGAGAAAATTGATAACAAAAGGCAATTCTTTGAAATGATTAGTAAAATCTATAAGCCTCTAGACAGACTAGGTTAAAAAAAGATACAAATTACTAATATTGGAAATGAAAGAGGATACATTACTATAGATTACATATAATAAATTCTATGAACAACTCTCTGCCCACGTATTTGATAGACAAGGTAAAATAAACCAATTCCTTGAAAGAAACAATCTGCCAAATTCATGGAAGAAGAAATAGATAATCTGAATAAGCTTATATCTATTAAATATATTAAATCAATAATTATAATTTTCCATACAGAAAACATCAGTTCCAGATGGGTTCACTGTTGAATCGTATCAAATACTTAAGAAAAAGATTTTACCAAGTCTCTACATTGTCTTCCAGAAGACTGAAGCAGTGATAACACTTTCTAACTCATTCTATGTGTTCAATGTTACATTGATAACAAAACCAAAGACAATATAAGAAAAAAAAACCTACAGAACAATATCTCTCATATAGAAATTCAAAAATTCTCAACAAAATATTAACAAATTGAATAAAATAATGTATAAAAAGAAAGAAACAAACATCTTGACCAAGTGTAATTCCTCAATGTGCAAGTCTTGTTGAAATTCACAAATTGATTAATGTAATCCATTGCATTAATAGGCTAAAAAAAAAACTTTAAAAAAAGGAAAAATCACATGATTATATCAATAGATACAGAATTAAAGTGTTTGACACACATTCACAATAAAAAAAAATAATAACAATTAAAACTAGTAGTAGATGGGAACTTCCTTAACTTGATAAAGAACATTTAAGTAAAACTTACAGCTAACATCATAGTTAGTGGTGAAAAACTAGAAGTTTTCCAGCTAAGATTGGAAAGAATGCAAGAATGCTCCCTTTTGCCACTCCTTTTCAACATCATTCTGGCAATCTAGTACAGTATATGCCAGTGCAATAAAACAAGACAAAGAAATAAAATGTGTACATATTGAAGGAGAAAAGAAAATTTTATTTGCAGATAACATGATTGTCTATGTAGAAAATCCAAAAGAATTAACAAAAAATTTCCTGGAATTAATAAGCAATTATAGCAAGGTTGTAGGATACAAGGTTAATATACAAAAGCCAAAATCTTTTCTATATATGAGCAATAAAAAAAATGGAATTTAAAATTAAAAACACAATACTATTGATATTAGCACCCTCAAAAAAGACATACTTACATATAAATATAATAAAATATATACAAAATCTATATGAGGAAAACTATAAAACTCTAATGAATAAAATTAAAGTAGAACTAAATAAATGGAAAGCTAATCCATGTTCATGGGTAGGAAGACTTGATATTGTCAAAATGTCAGTTCTTTCCAAATTTATCCATAGATTCAACATATTTCCAAACAAAATCCCAGCAAATTATTTTGTGAATATTAATAAACAGTTTCTAAAGTTTATATAGAGAAGCAAAAGATGCAAAATAGTCAAAAAATACTAAAGAAGTTCAAAATAATTAGACTGACACTACCCTACTTCAAGAATTACTAGAAAGCTACAATAATTAAGACAGTATAAAATAGACAAAATAATAGACAAAACAATGGCACAGAATAGAAAGCCCGTAAAGAGACTCACATAATATATTCAACTCTTCTTTGACAAAGGAGCAAATACCATACAATGAACAAAGATAGTATTTTCAACAAATTGTGCTGAAATGATTGGACATCTACATGTAAAAAAAAAGAGTGAATCTAGACATAGACTTTACACTCTTCACAAAAAACAAGTCAAAATGGGTCATCATAGACCTAAATATAAAATGTAAAATCATAACATTCTTGGAAGGTCACATATGAGAAAATCTAGGTAACATTGGCATGATGATAAATTTTGACACCAAAACTGTATTAAGGTTTGACACCAAAGGTGTAATCTATGAAAGAAATAATTGATAATCTGGACAGTGATAAAATTTAAAACTTATGTTCTGGGAAATACACTGTTGAGAGAAAAATAAGACAAGCCACAGACTGGGAGACATTATTCTCAAAAGACCTATCTGATAAAGAACTCTTATCCAATATATACAATATGTATTGTATTCAACCCAAAGATTTCTTAAAACTCAACAATAACAAATAACTCAATTAAAAAATGAGGAAAAGACCTGCACAGACACCTTATCAAAGAAAATATACAGATGGCAAATAAGCATATGAAAAGTTATTACATATTATATGTTATTGGATAAATGCAGCTTAAAACAATAACATATCACTACATACCTATTAGAATAGTCCAAATTCAGAACACTGGCAACACCAAGTGGTAGTGGTGATATAGAACAACAGAAACTCTCTATCACTGCTGGTGGAAAAACATAATGGTGCAGTCACTTTGGTAGATTGTCAGTTTCTTACAAAACTAAATATACTCTTATCATATGATCCAGCAATCATGTTCATCAATGTTTACCTAAATAAGTTGAAAATTATGTAGGGTTTATGTGAAAACCCTACACACAATGTTTATAGCATCTTGATTCATAATTGAAATAATTGGAAGCGACCAAAATGTCCTTCAGCAGGTGAATAGATAAATAAACTACATCCAGACATGTAATGTTATTCATATTCAGTTCCAAGAACAAATGAGCTAAGATGCCATGAAAAGACAGGAAAGAACCTCAGTTCATATTATTAAGTAAAAGAAGATAATCTGAAAAGGCCATATACTGTATGACTCTCACTATATGACATTCTGGGAAAGGAAAAACTGTGGATACAGTAACTAGACCTGTGGTTGTTAGAGGGAGGGAGGGAGGGAAGGATGAAGAAACAAAGAAGAGAGGATTTTTAGGGTAGTGAAACAATTTTCTATGAATAGTCTGTGTATCCTCTGTGAATCTAATGGTGGATACTTATTGCTACATATTTTTAAAAACATATAGAATGTATAATATCTAGAAAAAAGTTTACTGTAAATTGAATTTGGTTGGTAATGATATGTCGATGTAGGTTTATCAGTTGTAACACATGTACCACTCTGGTATGAGATATTGATAGCAGGAGAAACTGCCTTTATAGGGAGCATGGAATATAGGAGAGTTCTCTATACTTTCTGTTCAGTTTTGCTGTGGACTTAAAAGTGTTCTCAAAAATAAAATCTATTTAAGAGAAGAAAAAAAAATGACATAAGAAAAACCATCTCCATCAGGTTTTAAGAAGAAATCTTATAACTGTTTAAAATAATTCTTTTGTAATTAGAAGTTCTTTCCACCAGCATTTAAGAAATAAAAAATTAGAATCATTCACAAACACTTTCAGAGAACAGAACAATAAAGATCATTCAAAATGAATGTATAAGACTAGAATCTTTATTACAAAAACTTGGTAGTAATAATGCAAGGAAAATAAACTTCGATCTCATCATATTCATAACTACACATAAAATCCTAAACGAAATCGTAACAACCTAAATCCAGAAAAGCATTAAATAGGAAATCCATCATGATTCTCCTACTTTATCCAAAGGATTTAGGAAAATATGGGTGATTTCGTTAGAAAATTGATTAATGAAATTCACTCTATTAACAGGAAAACAACTACATGATCGTGATAGTAGGTGAAAAAATACATATTTAATAATGCTCATCATCATTTATGATTAAAAGAAAACTCTTGTCAAACCAGAAATGGTGAAGGACATTTAAATCTTCAGTCCTCTCATTAATATTGGTTGACTTGAATAAATCATCAAATCTTTTCTTAATAATTTTGTAATACATTAGATTTTACAAGGCCCTTTAATTATATATTATGTCACTTCATTTAATCCTTATAATAACATATAGATCATACAAAACAAAGCATTTTGTTAGTGTAAACATTTACAGACAATAAGGTTGGGATACAGAGATGTTATGATGAATGTGCTGATATCTAATTTGGAATGTGGAAAAGTCTTGTTTAGAATTTACATATGATTAGTCCTATTTAAGAGCCCTTTTGAGAAACCTAATCTCATCTCTGCAGAATTACAACCATAGATTTTTGTGACTAGCCAAAAATTACCTATCAATATATGATTTAATGTAAAAAGGAGAAACTACATTTTAGATTTGCATTGAGTCCATCTCCCCTTATACCCAGAAAAAGAGAATAAAGGAAGAAAATATGACTGAGTCCTTGTCCACATGTTGTCATCGCCCGTAGCTTTGCACCTTTTAGATGGTGACTGTGTGAAGAAAGGCTTGTGAAAAATAAAATAATGGATATTCATACTGACAAAATTGAGGTGACTGATCCAAATTTTCCATCTCCTTTAGGCAAGGGATGCAAATAATGAAATTCAAAACATGTAGAATTTGACAGCTTCTTGGAAAAATTAAGTGCCTTAGTCAAATTTAATCCCAGGTAACTCAGAAAACCAGAGAGAACTTATCCCCTTTGTACTTTAGTGTGCATTTTATTTACATGGACTTGAAATCAAATAAGCTAAATGTAAAGATAGTCTATAAAGTTTTTCTGGAAAAAAAAGCTTTTATATATTATTTGTTAGTCAAGAGCTTGAAAAGCATATAAAAATTTGTGGATATTAATATTATTTCATCATATATATAGATATAGCTTTTGGCTATTTGTAAAAGTCTGTAGTTGTAATTCTGCAGAGATAAGATTAAAGTTCTGTTTGTGCACTGAAGTTTTAGTGATGCTAAAAGTATGAGGATTTTTAAATATATTTATACAAATATAATTACACATATTCACACACTCATACACACACACCTGAAAGTGATTAGTTCATCAATGTTGAATCATTCTATAATATAGTTATAGTTAACCATTCACCTGATAAAGATATTAAGGACAAATATACATAGATATGATGAAATCCACGTTTACTTATCCAACATTTTAACTTCAACCAAAAGATGGTTTGTTTGCACATATCAAATACACAAAATACATTTTGGTTAGTATTTTATGATTTTTTTTATAGTTAATAATCTTTAATAGTTTATAAAAAATAAACTTATTCCTCTGAAACAATGCTTTGAAAACACGAAAATATCATTTTTTAAATGCTCAGATAAAAGCTCATGATTATTTATATTATCCTTGATTTAATCATTTGTTTTCATGGCTCAATAAACATGTATTTTACATTTATCTCATTAAATTTAGCAAAAATGCTTCCTTTATCTATATGCCAAAAGCATAATATTGTATAGAAGTGATAGCTGTGTATCATTGCTTCATTGCTTAGCTATAAAAAAACATAAAAGCTACAAAACATTATATTTAATAAATTATTTAAGTTTAGATGGAATTATATATAATGTATATTTAGTTATAAAGATTTTTAAATTTTATCAGTAAACTACATACATACAAAGATGTAAATATATAATATGAAAATGTGAAATATATCTGTGAAGAGAACTTGAGTGCAAGTATGTAATAAAGTTAAACTTAATTGGAAGTGAAGGATGTTCTGGAATATATATTTAAATTATACAGTCTTTTTTTTAACAGAATACATAATCTTTTGTTATGTATGTATATTCTGTTCTCCCCTTTGCCTACAAGGTTTTACATTATCTTCAGTTGTCACAGATAACAGTGCCGATACTGAGACATCTGCTCTTTCTCTACTGGTTATATTTTGTCATTCACTGACATATTCATGGTATGAGTAAGCACAAAAACATTATAAGACTTTTTTTTTTTAAATTTCCAGGCACTATAGTAAATATTTTCTGTTTATCTTTTCATATAATCTTCACAATAACCACACAAGAGGGATATTTTTGCTGTGTCTCTCTTTATAGATGAGGTAACTAAAGTCCTACAGGGACTAGAGAACTTGCTTGAAGTGTTACGAATTTTTAAGTGCATGACAAAATGTCAAGTAACAATTTCTTATAAGTGAGAATATAAAATGGCAATTCTCAAAAATCTATTTGAGAATAATCATCAAAAATAATGGTTATAGCTGGGACTGACACCAATTAATGTAAATCCTAATTCTTACTTCCTGCTGCTAAGTTACAGATTATGAAAGAGAGGGGGAAGCTTTGACTAGATGTTAAATTATCCATAGGAAAAAGCAGGAATAATCATATAAAGAATCGTTCTGCTTCTGTTTTGCATTTTCTTGTTTAAAAATCACAAAGATAAGTAACCACAAGGGAGATGGCTTTTATTTTCTTCCTTAGTTTTTTTTTTTTTTTATATAGTATTTCAAAGAAAAGGAGTTGTGTTTATAAACTGATTCCTTTCTTTTTATTTGTTACAATTTGACAATTGGATCTGTATAGTTTAGAGAATGCAAAAGCAGATAGATATGATGCCAGATTTTGCCAAAACGTGAAACCACCCAAATGATGAAAACATCTAGTAAAAAATGCTGAATCAAAATAAAATGACGGAAGTGAAATAGAAGGACATAATTTGGTAGAACTATAGATTTAGCCAAATTATATAGGTGGGCATAGTGAGAATAACATTGACTGGCCTTGGTAGTTTCTTTAATAATTCAATTTCATTTTAAAAATATTGTGATAAAATTATCTTATTGTATATTTATAGGGAGAAAAACATTTTCAGTTATGTGGTCTTAATGGGTTCCTAGCCATGTCATGCATTATGGTTCTTTGTGAATTGATAAAGTTAATTTCCCTTTAGCTAGAAAGCCAGATAACTTACATCGTTAGGTATTATATAGGAAATAATGGGCATTAAAGCTTTTGAAAAAAAGACCGAATATAGGATTTGCCAAAATTTCTTTAGGGCTCCCTACATCAAATGTAGGAAATCAATAGTTCTTATTAAAGTTATAGATTCTGGTCCCTATTCTAGATTTACTGAGTTAGGTGACGCTTAAAGTTTTTAAGCTCCTCAGGTTATTCTTATGTACATTAATAATGAAAACTCCTCACCTAAGAAATACGGTACTTTAGTGCATGTGTTTTTATAACCCTTTCTGATTTAGAATTGAGTCAAAGGAAAAAGGCTGAAGGTACCACCAGCCTTAACTCAAATGTTAATTATTTTACTTATTATTGTATTTTACATTAAACAAACATTCATTCAGTACTTACTATGCACTGATTGGAAATCTGTATTAGGCATTGCTGAGATAATGATGACCAGAGAATGTTATTGTTAACTTTTAAAGAAGACAAAAACTAATAGGCACGATAATGGTTATATGTAATCCCTTGTGATACTCTTTTCTTAATTTAAACTTGTGTTTTAACTAACTTACATTTTTTGTCAAAAAAATTTAGATAAACATTTTTGGCTTTTAATTAACATATGACTTTATAAGGTAATATACAGTATTGTGCATTTAATTTATTGTTATAAAAAATATATTCCTATAACAGAAAAGCTTAAAAGTATATTAAAGTGAATAAAAATTTTTTTCCAAGAAACCAAATGTATCTATCTTGATGTGTGCTTTTTTGTACATAATTTATTGTTTTAATTGAACAGTATGCAAACATTTAAAATATATCTGCAAAATTCTTAGCTTAACTTTACCTAAACAGAGATGAATTCCTTCAAATAACAAATCCATTAGTTGTTCATATTTATGAAAATAATAATTCTTTGATGTTAGCTGTCCCAATGTTTGTTCCCCATTTGCTGATGATTTGAAGATAAGCACAATAATTGTCTCAACCAATTGGAAAGTGAGCATCTTACACTGAAACTATTAGTTACTCATGTTAACATATTCTTTCTTCGCTTGACTGTTCTGCTTATTTATTTCTAAAAAGATCAAATTCTTGATAATTATATTCATTTATTAATTAATTTCTCCATCAAACATTTATTGATATGTACCAGGCACTCCTGTATATGCTATTGAGTCCCTCATATACTTTATATTCTGGTAGTAGAGACAAGAAATGAAAGATTAACAATAAATATATTATATGATATACTGGAAGGTAATGCTAAGACCTTGAGGGAAAACAAAGCCAGATAAAAGGGCAGAAAACATAGATGAGGAGTAGTTTCTTATTTTATTAATACATTAAGTGGTCAGGTCATCTTAAGAGATAATGAAAATCAGTTATGGTATTACATAGGGTAATGTACTTCTAGGCAGAAGAAATAGCATGTGTGAGAGCGCTGGGTACAAAATATGCTGGTATGTTTGAGTAATGTCAAAAAAAATCATTGTAAATGAAATATATCAAAAGAAAGAGAGTGTTAGAAAGTGAAACCAGAGAGTAGCCAAAGGCCAAATTATGTAAGGTGTTGTAAGCAAATAATCAGCAGTTGCATGTCTCACTAATTATCCCAAGGTAATGAAATTCTATTGGGGAATTAAAAGTAGATATTTCAGTATTTTTCTCTGCAGAATTTTATAGCAAATGTTATTAAAGTAGATTGATTGATGTACCATAGAGACGCAATAAAAATAAAAAATTATTTTATTCATTTATAAACAGCTCAAGATATTTTTAGATGTATACCAAAGTGATAATAAAAAGGTATCTTCTATACAGTCACTCAGAAACTCAGGCTTATGAAGATTACGCTATCTTAAAATGTATCTTCCAAAATTGCTAGAGTATTTTCATCCAGTTGGCAAAAGAAGGCTCCTACAGGTATTTTTTATGAACCAGGCCTGGAACCAGCAAGCATCACTGTTTTCACAGTTCAATAGCTAGAACTCATTCACTTGGCCATCATAACTAAATTGATGAGAAGTGTAGTCTATGTATCCAAATGAGGAAAAAAAAACACATGAAGGTAGAATTTTCTGCCACATCAATACTTTAGATTTGATAACATCTTATCACGAACACTATTTTCTGAATATCATTGAATATTTTTCTGGATTTCAAAATTATATTAATTTATTGAGGTATAACTCAACACAATAAAATGTACTCATTTTAAATGTACAGTGTGAAGAGTTTTGAGAAATGTATACACACCAATATAATCACCATCTCAAAGAACATTTCTTTTATCCCCAAAATCTTCCTTCTAGTGTGTTATAGCTACTCCTCTCCATCCCCAACTGCAGACAATTATCTGTACTGTAAATTAATTCAGTCATTTAGAATTTCACATAAATGGCGTTATACAATATTCAATCTTTTTTATCTGGGTCCTTTCAGTATAATATTTTTGAGATTATTCAAGTTGCTGCATGTTTCACCACTTTTTCCCTTTTTAGTACTAAATAGTATCCACTGCATACACAAGCCAGTTTAGCTATTCTCCTATTGATGGACACCTGACTTATTTTTTTTATTATTATTAGGAATGTTGCTATTATAAACCTTCATATATAAGATTTATATAGACATTTTAAAAATTTATTAGGTAAATACTAAGGGGTGAAACAGCTGAATAATATTATTCTTGTCAATATTTGGCACTGGCAGGTTGTTTTTTTGTTCTTAATTTTAGCTGTTATAGAGGGTGTGCAATCATATCTTTGTAGTTTTAAGTGACATTTCTCTGATGGCTAAAGGTATTTTATTAATTTCCTTTATGTAAATCAATTATCTATCTTTCCATATTAGATGTTCCTTATTTTCTAATATAAGCATTCAATGCTATAAATTTCCCTCTGAGCACTGCTTTGTCTACAACACAAATTATGCTATATTATTATTATGTTTTTACATTATTTTATTGCAAATATCTCATAATTTATATCATATGTTTGAACGACCTACATTTTTACATTTTACCTGCTACATATATATAAATGAACCCCCTTCCATGTATATACATATCTATAATGAATTCTAATGAATGTCTCATTTAGCTTTGCTGTTTTCCCATGATTTTTTTCTTTTTTTAAAAAATGTTATATATGACCTCCTCTATTGATTTTATGACCTACTAAGGAATACCACTCACATTCAGTAACAGAATGGAATAATGAAGAAAAAGAAAGCTTTAGATATGGAGTAAAATGCTGAGTTCACAGGTGTGATTTCAGCCATTGTATCAGTCAGGAAAGGCAAAATAAAAATGTAAAAAACTCCAAAATATTATTTAAAGATATTTATTTCTTGATCATACTACCTCTTCATTGCAAGTAGGCAAGTGATTTCTGCTCCTATCAGTCAGTCAGAGACTCTAGCTAATGATGAAGCAGCCGTCATCTTAAACATCACCTGAAGAAAAGGAGAGTTCTGGGGCATGAATCTTACCTATGTCTAGAATGGTGAATACAGAAAATATTGGAAAAAGCACTAATGCATATCACATTCATTTATCATTCGCCACTTATTAGCAACTTTGGCAAAAAAAATTTATTCTTATCTTACTGTTTCCCAATGTTAGAAAATCTCCTCAAGAATGGCCTTAAAAATACATAAGATACACCAGCTCACCTGTGGTTTGATCATAGGTTCCAGAGCATATCTAATTATTTATGTTTCTATAATTGGCTTTATATCCTGGGATTAAATAATTGGAGTTCCTCTCTTTATATTTTGTAATTTTTTGGAGATTTCTCCTGAAAAAAAATAATTTCCCAAATTTTTATCAATTGAAAAGTGATTTTATTTTTTAACAAACTTACCAAGAATAAAATATTCTATAATCTTATAAGTTTCTTTCTTGGTATGGAGGGTGGATTAGAAAATTAATAATTATACATAGGGCAACAGAATGTCTAATAATAAAATTAGCAGTAAGAAATTGTGATTTCTCTCTTTCTGTAATTTACAGATGATTACTTTCTAATCTCAGAAGTAAAGCTAGGCTATAATTGTCAAACTAATTGCTATGATTTTGTTTATTATTCATTATTTGGTCAAACATTGTGGCAGAACTGATCTTTGATATTAACTATTTGCCACAGAAGTAATGAAAGAAAGAGAAGAGGACAGTATAATTTGCTATGTTTGGTCATATCTGAAATAACAAAGTGATCTGACAATACAGTGCTGCTGACATTTTTTCTAGTATCCAGCTGAACATAGTGACAATAACACAATACAGTTTACCAAATTATTTTAGAATCAATTGATAGAAATTATCATTAAATATTTGCATAAATATGATATTAATTGCCAAGTTAAAATAAAAATTCTTATTTGCTAAATTTTTGTAATATTTATTCACCAATTTGTGAAGAAGAACAATTTTCTGTATACAAACTTTGTTTTTTTCCACATGTGCTGAAAGCTAAGGTAAAAGATAAACATCATTTTTTTATCTTTATAACGAATATTTTAATGATTAATTAGTTTTTAAAACATTAAAATAAAAGTCTTTTATATTGCTAGACATACCAATTAAAATTGCATTTTAATTTTAGGAATAGACAAAAAGAAAAAGATGACTAAAAATAATCATTTTACTTCACATCAAAGTGCTATCTTCTCTTAGTAAAGGATTATTTTCAATTATCTAGCAATATTGTGAATATAAATTTTGATTGTATCAAGCCATTTCCTAATTAGATTAAATTAAAAAGAATTTTTTTTCTGATTATAGCCTCTTTGTTACAGCTACAAAATTGTTTTAGTGAGGGGTTCTTTGCTTAGCATCATTAATAAAACATAAGCAATAAAAAATATGATGAACAATCTTATGATTGTTCAGCAATTGGAATGTATGTATGAGCAATAAATGTAATTACACAAAGGTTTATTAGTTTTATAGACAATGAAATAATAAACTTGGAGTAATTTTTCTGCAAAATTTAGTTACATAATGATTTTTTAAAAATTAATTACTTTTTTCTCAATTTTTCCATTACTGTAATTCCATAAATTATATATAGAAATTACAAGTTCAAGTAAAATGGAAGAGTAGATAAATGCTGTGCTTGCCCCCTTTCATGATCACATCAAAATTACAACCTGAAGTCTAGCTGAACAGAAGTGCTATAAATAAGGAAATACAGAAGAAACCACATCAAGACTGGTAGGAGGGGCAGAGACACAGAATGAGCTGGTCCTACACCAGAATGTGGTAACAAAAGTCAAGAAGGATATATTGGCTGTGGAGGTGCCCCTGAGGATCAAGTGGTCTCAGCTCAACACTGGGCTCCCCATCCTAGGGTTCCAATGCTGAGAAGAGAAGTCCCCACAACTTTTGGCTGTGAAAACCAGTGAGATTGTGACTGAATGAGACAAATAGCTGCTGGAGTCCCAGGCATTTCTCTAAAAGTGCCCACTTACTGACTCACCAGCTGATGGACTCATTTGCTCTGAGCTCCAGCTCAAAAGGCATTAGGAACATATATATATATAGGAATTGAATTGTCTGGTTTCAGGGTGAGGGCTTGAGGGACAGCTTTCTCCCAGATGGAAGTACTGGCAGAAGCTATTGTTCCTTTGTTGAGCCCTCTCCCAACTCAGAATGCACAGACAGGGGCCACCATATCCGAGTCTCCATCAATCTGGCTGACACAACTCGACTTGCATCACCCAACTTGTGGTCGGTCCCAACCAAGCCACTTCCAGTGGCTTTTCCATATAAATGGCCTGTCTTGGCTCATGCTGCAGACTTTCCCCCAATCTCTCAAAAGTGCACAAACACCCAATCAGAAGAGCAAAACCAGTATATCTGGCCTCGTTGCGCCCTGTATTTCTTGATAAGCAGTCCAAAGTCCATCAGTAGTGACAGTCAGTCTCGGTTCCTGGCTTAGCTTCTCCCAGGTCCCTCTAAGCCTAGCACAAGAGACAACCACTTGCAAATCACTTTGTAGCTCATACAAAGTGCCCTCAGGTAGAGCGCAGGCAGTGACTAAACTTTGCCTTCAACAGAGTCCCTACCAAGATGCTCCGGAACCAACACACCTGGTGACCAGCTTAAGACCACACCAGATCACCACCAAACCACCTTCACCAATGACACATACAAAAGGCAGACTTGACAGACATCAGAGCCGTGTTAAAGCAAATTGTGCTCCATAGGGTCAGTCCCTTCACAACAGCTTCTCCACTATAGTCACAGGCCAGTCCTTCCAACCAATCAGTCTGAGGGTTAATCCCTCCCATTGACATATCAACAGTAACCAAAGATCAACTACAATAGGAGAGCACACACAACTCATACAGGAAACAAATTTGAAGCACCCAGCTCAGGTGACAGGAAGCCTATGCCACTGTGCCCCACAAGACATCAACTGTGTAAGATCTCTCTACTAAGAAAAAGAGGCATAGCAGTTATATATAATACATCAGAACAAATACAGGGAAGCAGCTAAAATGGGGAGACAAGGAAACATGGCCCAAATGAAGGAACAGAACTCCAGAAAAAGAACTAAGCAAAATAGACACAAGCAATCAACCAGATGCAAAGTGTAGAACACAGGTTATAAGGATGCTCAATGATCTCAGTGAGAACTTCAACAAAGAGGAAACATAAAAATGAAGATAGAAAACATAAAAAAGAATCAGTCAGAAATCAAGAATGAAATAACTAAAATAAAGAATACATTAGAGGAACTCAATAGTAAGTTAGATGAAGCAGATAATTAAATCAGCAATTTAAAAGATAAGGTAGCAGAAAACACCCAATCAGAAGAGCAAAAAGAAAAAGAATCCAAAAGAATGAGAATAGTTTAAGGGGCCTTTGGAACAAAATCAAGTATACCAACATTTGTTCATTGGGGTACCAGAAGAGAAGAAAGAGAGAGAAAAATTGAAAACTTATTTGAAGAAATAATGACTGAAAATTTCCCTAACCTGGCAAAGAAGATAAACATACAAGCCTAGGAAATACAGAGTTCCAAACAAGATGAACCCAAAGTGGTCTACACTAATAGATATCATAATTAAAGTGCCAAAAGTTAAAGACTAAGAGAGAACCTTAAAAGTAGCAAGAAAAAAGGAATTAGTTACCTACAAGGGAGTTCTCATAATGCTGTCAGATAATTTCTCAACACAAACTTTGCAGATCAGATAATTGGCGCAAAATAGTCAAAGTAATGAAAAGCAGGACCTATGACCAAGATTACTCTACCCAGCAAAGATATAATTTAGAATCAAAGAACAGATAAAGAACTTCTCAGACAAGAAAAAGCTAAAGGAGTTTGTGATCACCAAACCAGTAATACAAGAAATGTTAAAGGGCTTTATTTAAGAAGGAAAAAAAACAAAAAAACAAAAAACAAAACATAAAACATGAATAATAAAATAACAATAACTACATATCTATCAACAATTACTTTAAATGTAAATGGATTAAATACTCCAATCAAAAGACACCGAGTGGCTGAATTGATAAGGAAACAAAACTTTTACATATACTTCAGACAGAAAGACACACACAGACTGAAATTAAAGGGATAGAAAAAGGTATTTCATAAATATAGAAACAAACAAACAACAAAAAATAGCCAGGGTAGCAATACTTATAACAGATAAAATAAACTTTAAAACAAAGGCTATAGGAAGAGACAAAGAAGGACCCAATAACCCCACTTCTGGGTAGTTATCCAAAAAAACCCAAAACATTAAGGGATGTGCATCCATCTGTTCATTGCAGCTTTATGTACAATAGCCAAGACATGGAGGCAACCTGGGTGTCCATCAAAGAATGAATGGATAAAAAAGATGTGGTACAAATATACAATGGAATATTACTCAGCTATAAAAAATAGAATGAAATTGTGTCATCTGCAACAACACAGATGGACCTAAAGGGTATTGTGCTTAGTGGATTAAGTTCAACAGAGAAAGACAAATAACATGTGATTTCACTTATATGTTGAATCTAGAGAACAAGATAAATGAACAAACAAAAACGGAAATAAGCCCATAGACACAGAGAACATTTTGATGGTTGTGGGATTGGGGGAGTGAGGGGAAGAGGGAGGGGGAGTCCAGAGGTACAAATCGGTAGTTACAAAATAGTCATATGGATGTAGAGTAAAGTCGGTAGTGTTGTAATAATGGTGTCAAACAGGTACTGGATTTATTAGGGAGATTACTTTGTAAGTTATATAAATGTCTAATCACTGTGGCATACACCTGAAACTAATATAATACTGTATGCCAACTAAAATGAAAGAGAAATATTTTTTTAAATTACACTACAATGGACATAAGTTTCTTTTGACATTCTTTGAAAAAGTCTTTCATAAGAATAGTGTACTAGAGAGGAAAACTACTTCTTGATATTGCATATATTTTTTAAAAAATATACTATTTATAACAAATAATTTTATTTCTTATATTCTTATATTTTCTATTATAAATATGTAAAATTTATATAATATTTTATTTTAAAATATAATGATTCCATCAGAAATTTTTAGAGAGCAATTTTACTGCATGCATTAAGGTGTGTTATAAAAAAACATCATAACAATACCAGTAAATTAATCCAACATTCTATGCTAATTTCCGAGAAGACTTTGTCTTGTTTTTATATGTATTTTATGAAAATATGAATTATTATTTAAGAGTAAAATATAAAGAAAGCACAATTAAGTAGCTCAAATAAAGTTGTTTTAGGGGTGTCAAAAGAAAAGTCATTGCTCCTCTGTTCACAAAACTAATTGCTGGTTGGCCTAGAGCTGAATAAGTGTGGTTGTACCTAGGCAACTGTCTTCACTAGTGTTAGTATTTGACCTCTTGAGAAAACACAGCAAATCTTTACATGAGCAAATATTAGCAATGACATTATAAAGGCTTCTTTAGGGTAACTAATCTTGTTTGTAGACACAGACATGTTACATCTGAATTTCAAATGAGTACTTTCTTCATTGTGTAGTTTAATTGGAGCTTGACGGTTTCCAGGTGATTACAATTGATACTGTTTTGCCTAACTTTTTTTTATTTATTCGAGTAATAACATCATTTTAGGAATGTCCCTTTTTAGAGTTGCACCAGTGAATGTACCTTCTATGTCCAAAGATAAATAAAACTTAGATTATAACTATAAAAAATTATTTGACTTTAAGTTACAAATCACATCTACTTAAAGAAATACTAATTTATTCAAAATTGAACATTCTTTGATTAATTATATGCTGCTTTATACAATTATTCAAAACG
The DNA here is from genome assembly GCF_000325575.1 of Pteropus alecto. Classification (NCBI taxonomy): domain Eukaryota; kingdom Metazoa; phylum Chordata; class Mammalia; order Chiroptera; family Pteropodidae; genus Pteropus; species Pteropus alecto. Next base: position 17,976,068 of record NW_006443138.1, on the reverse strand, counting down.
TGTACTAGGAGTCTATTATATGTCAGACAATTCAAATTGGTGGTTGTGAAGATGAAATAATAAACAAGTCTGTTCTATCAAAGTAGTACAACTCATCAAAGAAATGTAGGCATATGAATAAAGTAACATGGCATTATGTGCTAACATGGTGCAGAATAGTGTAATCAGTTCTTTCCAGCAGAGGTAAGTGGTAGCACATAATATATAGTCATGGTTTTGTGAAAATCAAGTCTTGAAAGATCTGTTATCTTAGACATTATTTTGTTTTATTTCATTTTATTTATGTTTTTATTTTATTTTATTTTATTTTATTTTGTTTAGCTCTTTCTCTTCTCTGGCTCTACACCTAGCCATTACATTAATGCTGACTTCATTCCCTATGCTGTGCTCCAATCCCCATGACCATCTATCAACTACTAATTTGTATTTCTTTAATGCTTCATCCCATTCTTCCAGCCCCCAACACTCTTCCTCTCTGGGCATCACCAGATTGTCTTCTATATTTGTGTCTGTTTTCGATTAGTTTGCTATTTTTGTTCCTTAGAATCCGCATATAAGTGAAATCATATGGTATTTATCTTTCACTGTCTGACTTATTTCACTCAGCATAATAAACTCTGGGTCCACCATGTTGTTGCAAATGGTAGGATTTCATTTTTTTAATGGCTAATATTCCATTGTATATATGAACCATAACTTCTTTATCCAATTGTCTGTTGATGGGTATTTAGTTTGCTTCCATATATTGGATATTGTAAATTGTGCTGCTTTGAACATAGAAGTGCATAGATATTTACAAATTATTGTTTTGGTTCTCTTGGATAAATGCTCAGAAGTTCAATTGCTGGGTCATAAGATATATACATTTTTTTAATTTTTTGAGAAACCTCCAGACTCTTTTCCATAGTGCCTGTTCCAATTTGCAGTCCAACCAAAAGTTCATGAGGGTGCATTCTCGCCAACATTTGTTGCTTTTAGATTTATTGATGATAGCCATTCTGACAGGTGTGAGGTGATATCTCATTGTGGTTTGAATTTGCATTTCTCTGATGATTAGTGACCTTGAGCATCTTTTTATATGTCTATTGGCCATCTGTATTTCTTCTTTGGAGAAACATGCATTCAGGTCTTCTGCCCATTTTTTAGTTATTATCTTGGACATTGTTTTTAAATGAACCAGAGTTATAAATACAGCTTGCAAAGCAGTATATACACACAGAAGCACACGTATATGTATATATACACACTTATAATTACTTACAGTTTTATGAAATAAATTTATCCTTATAGCATTTGATGCACTCATATTTGCAATTCTGTTTTATTCAATTCTGAGCCCTAAATTGATTCTACCGCCCCCACTAATGGGTCATGATCCTCTAATCCATTATCTTAAAAACACTGCCCTAGAAGTAATAATATCAGTAATTAGTAGTAGCAGAGTGATTCTAGGCATAGAAATTATAGGGGAAAGAAAGCAAATTTTATATTTACAGTGGAGAAGTGAATGAAATAAGCAATAAAACCAGGAAAAAAAGGCATTTTGTGAGTGTGTGTTTGTGCACATGTGTGTGTGCAAGTGTGTATTTTCCCTCTTATGTTTCCTTCTTTTTATGGCTCCTTAATAGGTCCTTTTAAAGAAATAGTTTGAGATATGGATGAGTCTCACTTTAGCCTAAACATAAGAGGATAAACTAGGTTGAGTTTATATAGTCTAATGGAAAAAGGACAATAATTTAAAGTTATCAGTGCAGCTATATATTACTGACAGAGTAGGAGCCGTATACATTTAGGTTAAACATTTTAAGTTAAAGATCTCCTCACTTTAAAACAGGTTTAGGAAAATTTTGTGATGAGTATGGAAATTTTAAAAATAATAAATTCCCAGATAATCTGAAAGAATCATTTTAGGACTGGCAATACTTAATAATAGATTACCAAATAGCTGCTATTAATGAAGTTTCCCAGAATTGTTCCTTGGGAACATTAATTTTTAGTTATAATTATAAGAATAATTCTCTTGAGATTATCTTTATATAACCATCTTTATGATATTGGGAAATGATGAAATCATCTTCCATTAATATCAGATTTACAATATCTTCTCTAGTTCTGCTGTTTAAATTTTCAGAAATAATTCTGTCAATCACTGAGCACCTAGACGAGCAAAGATCATAACACTGCCATATTTAATCCAGATATATAAATAATCTACATTCATCTTGTAGCAAGATATAAACACCAGAGCATAATATGTTAGTATTATTCAAAGTTAAATTAAAAATTTTTATTACATGAGTTTGGTTGCTTAACTAAGCAAGAGAGGTCAACTTTGCTCCTATTCTCTTTCCTTGCTTTCTGCCTTATAGTAAGACAAGTAAAGAACCATAGAAATAAGAGTTTTCTTTTCCAAATTCGAATTTCTTGAAAGTAGAGAGTATAGATGGCAGAAATACTTTAAATGTATATCACCATCCTAATACATTTGGGAAGAAGCAATTTCATACCTGAAATTTTATTTCAAGGAAAATGTCCACAAGCAGTGCAGAGAAAACCACATGCAACAGTGTGATATGATTTGACATAAGTTGAAAATTCAGATGTGCCAGCCTAGACTTGTCTGACCACATAGTGCCCACCTCAAGGGCTTTATGGGAAAAGAGCAAGTGCAAGATAAACAATATTTGCTCTCAGCCACCTGGTGTGATAGCTTGTCGTGACCACAACATTGCCATTAGACCTACTGAGAAGGCATTTACTTAGTTCTCAACATTCAGTGATATGGGGACCAATGTGATTTAATATATAGCCACTCGTTTGTCAATAATGTCCACCATAAGGGTTATTCCAATCTCTTTACTTTATGCCTAAAATGATAACATTATCTATATATTGACTGATTATCTATAGACATATAATGCTATAAGCTTTCTCTCTAGTGGCTTAAATTGACCCTTTCTTCTCTCTTTATATTTTCCCATTGTGTCCTCTGAAACACTAATCATTCCATGATTGATAAACTCTCTACCTCCTGCTTTTAACTGCCAACAGGTCCTCTTTTGAGAATATTTTCTATAGCCTATACATTATCTCCCCTCAACCCCAAGGCAGCTTCCTGAAAATGGCTTTTTCTTTAATAAAAGTCCTGCTTCTTTGAGGCTTATTATACTGAGTTTTATTAGTTTCCACTTTTCTATTTCCTCAGGCCATTTAATCCAGCAACTCTTCTACTTTCTCCCTAGCCTATACTGTCTTGTCATAGTTTATCTTTCTTATAGTTAAAGCTCCAATCTTTTAAATGTTCTCTTTTGGATCTTCTAAATACCACATTCCACTTCTTTCCTTTTTTACAATCCCAGAACAAAAAACAAGTCTTTATAAATATAAATCCTGGTTATATGTTTATACCAAAGCCAGTGATCACTGCTAGGAAAAAAAAAAGTAAAACAGAGCAGGTTTTTTTTTTCTTTTTACTATAATAAATTGAGTCCT
>NW_006443138.1:17953870-17972534 GCF_000325575.1 Pteropus alecto | reverse complement strand
ACCTCTAATTTTTTAAGTCATCAACCAGACACATCCTCAACAGAAAATATTTCCTTTGAACAGAGATGTATAGTTGAGAAAGGGCACAGGTTTCCTTTTTGGTGAGAATCTTAATTTTTCAGCACAGTTGGGCTTATTAATGATAATTACGTTTGTGTTCTAAGTGGTAATGGTAGTTTTTGTTTAGAAATATTCTATGCAACACTTGAGGATAAAACTTAAAAATTCCGTGAGCATAAACTTAGATTTAAGCAACTTCTTAGTTCTCATTATTAAAAACAAAATATGAGAAAAATTCCTCCTGAAAATTATGAAAAAATAGAAACTACAAGGAAGATGGATTGAATTCAGGGTGTGACAAGAATTCTGATAGTCTGGTAGTAGGTGCTTTCTTATACTTTCCACAGAGTTTTAATAGACAGGTCAGGAATCTTTAGTTTTTATTATTATTATTATTATTATTATTATTATTTTATTTTAAATTAAAATTAAAGTTTAAAAATTTTGTAGTATTTTTCTCTATTATCCACCACAAAATATCTCTGCTTCTACATAATGTAATTGTTGATTCACTTATTTAATTAGCTATGTAATCATGTTTGCATAGAGAGAAGACCATAGGATTTTATTCTTGGATCTTCTCATATCAGGAATAAATAATTCAAATTGCCAGTAGATAACAACTTACATATTTATCTGATTGCCATTGGAGCATATTGGACATGTAGAGAAAAAAATTTGCCTGTGAAACAACTGATTTTCTATTGAATTCCTCAATGAAGGGATCTTTGAGTTCATGATGTATGCTTTTTTAAGTGTGTACGATACACAATATGAAGTTAAAAAGGTTAATTTATGACCAACCATTAAGGAATATAAAAACTCCTCCTTGAATAAGTCATTAATATATTCACAATTGTTCTTCAATGTGTTTTAAAATGATTGGCAAGCTGGACTAAAAAATATAATAATAAAAATGGAAAGAGGATAAAATTTGTTTAAACTGATTATACTAAGAAGTTTAAAAATATAATCAAAATTAGATATTAATAATTGATAATTTCATAATTACCACTATTAAATATAAAGTTTAGAAAATAAAAAGAACATAAAATAATAATAGCAATAAACAATCATATATAGTAAAAAAAAGGTGACATGTGTACAACGAAAGTACTAAAAGAATAAAAAAGAAAATATTCTGACAATCTATAAGAAATATGAAAATTTTAAGTACATGAATATAAAAAGAAACAAAAAAAGTAGTTAAAAAGAAAGACACTAAACATAGAACATTAATCTATAACTCTGTGGCTTGAGCAGAACTTGACTTCCTACACTGGATATTGACAAGAGCTCTCCTCCAGGCTTTCTGTCTGCAACAATCTGAAAGACATAGCACTGGATAAAGAAAAGGTCATCAGGTAAACAGGTCCCAGTTTGTAAAGAATTAAGGTTTTCTGGAGGCTACAAAGAGCATAAAGGTATTTGTTTTCTTTTAAATAAATTTTTAACAAATCATATCTCTGATATTGAAAAGACTACTAATACTTGCCAATCAGAGAACAATGATTCAAATTAACATTTACATTTGAGTAATTCTAAGCAACAAAATATTCACCATTAAGAAAAACCCTGAAAACAAAAAATAACTAAAAAGGGGTCAAATATATGGTGATGGAAAGAAATCTAACTATGGGTGGTGAGCACACAATGAAAAATATATATTAAACGCTGTTGAATTGTACACTTGAAACTTACTGGATTTTGTTGATCAATGTCACCCCAAATAATTGTTAATAATAATAAAAATAATAGCAACACAATAGCAATAAAACCTCAATATGCTCATAACAAACAAACAAATACAAAAATCATGGGGTTGGGGAAATGAGGAAGAAATTGACAGAATATGCTTTTATTGTAACTATGTGGAGAATAAATAATGAATAGGAATCAGCTGTTTCTCACATGAGAGCACTCTCCCTTTAAGACTAATCTTGGGTAAAATCTCACCCCAAAGGACATTTCTCATTCTTTAGTCTATGCAAAGGGTCATTACATGTTTCCATAGTAACTCTCTAATATAGTAGTTATTATATTATTGTAATAATCCCTTAATCATTCTTTTTGGTAGACTATAGGTACCTTCAAAAAAAAGTGTCAGATTTAATTTTTTCACAATGTATATATAGTAGTACTTGGACCATAGTATATCATCAATAAACAGTTCATAAATACAGTGCATGAATCAGCAAACAAAATAGAGAAAGGTTCTCAAATTAATATTTTCAACTGAATCTATCATTTCTTTCCAGACAAAAATTATTAGTTAGCTCTCTTCTTTCTGCATCTGTTAAATATGAGGATCTATATTTTAATTCTGCTCCTACTGTTATTTTCTCATTATATTAATATTTATTCCATTTTCATTTTATTACACTCCATGCTATGCCATTAATTACTATTGTTTTATCTACATTACCTAAAGAAACATTATTTTAAAATGTCTTTGACATAATTTAAAATGAACTTCCTGCACCTATGTCCAATTAGTGTTATTCTCAATTGATTTAAAATTTGGTACATGAAAAAAGGAGTGAACTCTCTAGAAATGCCAGTATTTGGGGGACTGTGTCAAGACTTTTGAGTTGAGATCAAGAGTAAACTTGGAAAATGAAATATATGAAGAATGAGTAAGTCTTAGTGGCCATAACACAAGGCTTTAAGATTTGATGACATTGTAATATACATGGACTATGCAGTTTGGGAACTTCCAGTCATATGATAGGCTTTAAATGTCAAAGATTGAAAAATAAGTAAGTAGTTTCACATTTTATTCTCCATAGATCTTTGGTCTTGGAATGTCTTGTGGGGTCTTACTTCACAGGCAACAGCAAATTTTATACTGATAGGTCAAAATTTTTTTTTAATCACAAGCCTTGCTACAGAGGGTCTAGCAAGTGAAAGGATGCCAGACATCAGCCTTAAGAATTTCAACTTACATAACAATCTTGATAAAATTAAAAATGACAATTATAAGATTTAGTATTGTTATTATCTATATTATTCTTCTATGAAAACAATTTTTTCACCATTTTTGAATAAAAAGAGGTAAGTGTAAAGCTAAATTCCTCCCTATGACAAAGTTATGTTTACATATAGTTCCTTCTTTATGTTTGAAAACATTTGCTCAGTATAGTATAGGATTCTCTTATCTGAACTGTTCATGATTAGCAAAATTTAATATCTAAATTATTAATTTTAAATAATAATAAAATCAACTTATATCTCATGAGTAATTCCCTGGTGATAGAGAAGCTTTATAAGCAAGTTAGCAAAGAAAAGTCACATTTTAATGTAAACTGTTTAGGAATATCCATATTATTGATATTATGTATTCTGGCAGTTGAGTTAACTATACTTGAAACAACACTCAAAGAATGGTTGAAAGTTAGATGTGTTTATATTTGGTAATAATAAACAGAGATTTCTATAAATGTGACATGATCAAATGGTTGTAAAAATAATTTTCCATAAAAATCATTCATTTCATTTTAATCACTGTCTGTAAGCTCACTCCGTAGAAAAATATTTGAATATCTATCATCATTCTTTTGCCATTATTTAGAAAATGAATGTATCTCATGGATTTAAGTGCTTCCCAGAAAATGCAATTTTAAAGTATATAAAAAAGCTAATGGCTTTAGAAAAATAAAATGCTTTATACGAACATTAACCAAAAAATACAAACTATTACAATTTTACATGTAAGATTTTCTGTTCTAAATTCTGATTTAAAAAAAAAATCTGTCTTAGAAATATTACAGCATATTTTGGCTGATGTAAAATTTTAAGTCCCACAGGTATATATTTTTTCACATTACTTTTTTATTTATTTAATCACCATGGCTACTTAAATTCAACTCTTTGCACCTGCAAATGAAGCAAAGCCAGCTTCTGAGATGTTTTGGCATCCTTTTCATAGAGGACAAGAGAAAATAAAATTCTGTTTTTTGCTGACCTTAAATTATGTCTTACATGAATAGCAGCAACTATCTATGTCATCTTTTGTTGTTTCCCTTGGTCTGTTTTAATCTCAGTGATGCTTATCTTCACGAAACCCCACTTATAAAGATAAGTTGGGTACGCATATAAAGGGAAATAATTTTGTTGGTGCTTTAGGATCTATTGGCTGATCTAACTATAATAAATTATAGCATATCTTTTATGATTACTTATACTAGATGACTGAATAATGTGCTCATCATATATTCTTGAACTGTTTAAGTAATCATGTCTGCTGTTGTAAGCTTTATCTGAGACTAATGGACTGCAATGTGAGTTATGAGCCCTCAATTGAAGCTCTTGCTATAATGATACTTAACTTTCTTGCCACAAAGGTTACATGATATGTGAACATTATAAAAATATAAGTGAATGAACCCATGACAATTGACTAATAATCTTGGCTTCTGATTAAGTATAGAAAAGGGAAAGCACGTCATATATAAATGATCAAATTTGTAAATTTTATCTATCCATAAAAAAAAATTAGAAAATAAATGTTTTGATTATATAAAATAAAAAGCTTATAATTTTTGGAATAAATTTATAATTGTGTACAATTTATTTATTCAAGTCCAGAACAATTACCTATTCTTTCTTTTGCATCTCTAGTTTTTAGGTGCCTAAAAAATAGTATTTTTGTCAAATTTTGTATACTACTCAAAAACACATTTATTAAAGTGTGGTTTGAAGCTACAACATCATAGGAGACTTGATTTTTTTTTTTTTATTTTAATACTAAAACCCGGCTGATGTCAGTAAAGGCATCTGTTTCTAGTAACTACATAACAAAATGAGGTTAAAAAATGGGTAATGAATTTTACTCCCATTATATATAGTCACTCTGAGAGAAGTCTGTAGTTTTTACTAAGTCTGACCACTTAAATGACCCTATACAAAACTTTTAGAATGTGTTGTAACTGACTGTAAAGTTCAAATAGCAGAAGAGCCAATCAAAATTGCTAAATCTAATATTATGCTATCCTACAAAACAATATATTTCTTACACAGAGGGCTGCAGTTGAAAAAGATGTAGAGATACTCTGTTTTTAGGAAAGAATATTGGAAAGAAGCAGTAAGAGTAATCATTGAGAATGCCAGGATAATAGCATTAGACCTAAGGTCCGGAAGACATTAATAGTGATTTAATCAACTTGTTCCGAAAGTGGCTTTCTATATATTATGTAAAATTTATTGCCACAATAAAGTACCTTTTCTGAACCAAAACAAGGTGAATAAATTTGTTAGACAAATGTTGAGGATAAATTTATCATAATCTAAAAATATTGAATTTAAATACTTTTACATATTTAATATATTCTCTTTTCAATTAATTTTAGCATAAAAGTAATGCATTTATGTCTTGTAGAGGAAAGGTACTCATGTTGTCTTATAAGGGCAGAAGAAATACTTTAGGTATGTGTAGTCATAGCATGAGCACATCATTATTCACATTTTAAGATGCCTACAAAGCATTGTCACTTAACTAAAATTAAAAAAAAATGTACTATGACAATTAGCTGATTTGCCTTCCATTCAACTTCTCTAGTGTTCAAAAGATTTTATTTGTTACTGAGGACTATGACTACTAAAGGAAGCTGAAAATATACATCTCATTTATCTTTAAACTTGAGATTCAACCTATGTTGAGTGCATAAAATTATTAAAAATTTAGATGTCTGGCTTAGCAACAGAACTTAAACATGTGTCTTAGAAGACTGTATCATTCTTAGCAAGGAAATATAGTTGTTAATCTTTAATGTTAACAGAGCTATATTTTAATCCTGTTTAATATCATACTAGATACAGGATTACTCATATTAAATGCCTCTAGATGAGAACTTTAAAATCCACTCAATTCTACTAGAAATAAGATTTTTTATTAAATCCATTGAACATTGAATAGACAATTAATACTTATAAAATAACTAAAGGAACTTTTGCTTAAAATGGTAGGTATGGTGCAATTTGGGAGGTTAATGTAATATTGCTTGCAGAATTGCCCACGACTACCACTGGATTCACTTAAAACAATAGCTTAGCAGCTCATGCCTTCAATATTTAGGTGATATATTCTAAAGCTATGTAGAGAACTTACTTATACTTAAAAATTTGTCTAATTTATCACCTATAACAAAGCAAATAGACGACTGTGGAAACGTCTGAGCTGTATATTAAAAGAATGCATTCACTAATTACCAAACTTATAGGAAAATATGTACCTTACCTCAAGTTTTTCAGAAAAATAAAATATATGGCTACAGGATTCTTAAGAAAAACAGAAAGAAGAGATTCTCAATCTCTCTCTCTCCCCTCTCTCTCTCTTTCTCTCTTTCTATGTACACATATATATATGTGTGTATATATATATATATTATATATATGTAATAAAAATCCTAATCTATTTTTATAATATTCAAGAACAAATAAGCCTAAATCAAAATTAACATGATAGAAAAAATAAGATCATATATTAAGAAAAATAGATCCAGATTGCTTAGAAAAAAGATAAATATTTAAGTTTTTACCTATGATGTTACTCAAAACAATGAATAGAAGAGAAACAAGAAACTGTAGGGATCACTTGAAAGACTCCCTCTTTTAGTTATAACCTCAACTGTTATAACTGCTCTTGGGAAATGAAGAAGCATTTATCCGAATATCATTGAGAAATGTCTTACAAAAAGTAAATATAAGGCTAACATACAAATAGAAAAATTAAAAAATGTTTCACATTAACAATGAAAATTAGCACAGCTAGATCAAGAAATGCTCTCATGTTTTTAGATTTTCTTTGTAAGTTTCACTAATTTTTAATTATATGTGTAAAACTACTTATTTAGGTATTAGTCATGAATCTTTTGTCCTCATTACAAATTTTATTTTACTCTAATTCAATTCTATCTTCTTTAATTCTCCATGATTTCTGCTTTTTGTTTTATTAGTACTGCTACTCTGTCTCTTTGGTTATATTTAAGTTTTTTACGTTTTTTTTTTTTTTGTTTCAAATATTACTTATTAATACCACACATTTGAATTTGAGTTTTTATGTAATCTTCAAATCTTTCTGTTTTATTATGTTGGTTTAACTCATTCATATTAATTGTAATAAATAGTTAAGTTGAGTCTATTTCTCTCATCCATTTTGTGCTTTTTATATTTTTATGCCAAATTAGCTTTATCCCTTTAACAATGGTAGATTTTGTTATATTTGATGAATTCTTTTTTCTAAAGATATTTAAGATAGGTGTTATTTTCATTTTAAACACACACACAAATTTTTCACGCTAATAATGTCAAGGCAATAAGATGATGCATTTATTTATTCTTTGTACTCTATTATTTATTCAGTTGTTGTAACTATAATATGTAATTTCAAATATGTCATTATTAATTGCAGATTATGCTCATTTCCTTTTTATGGTTTATGATTCCTCACTTTCATTATCATAGTAGAAAGAAATATTTCTTAGTAAACATAAGTTTTTTATAGTTTTGTTGATATATTTGTTCTCTTGTCTTTCATTCTTGATGTGTTTAAAAAATAAAATAAAATAATTTCTTCGTAGATTAAATTTCGACTAAATTTTTCAGATGATCTTATAGAAACTTTATTTCCTCTATCCATATTTATCTGCTATTTTATTTCTTCTGCTCTTACACAGGAATAATAAAATACTTAGTTAAAATTCTTGAACCAAAGTACGTTTTTCATAAAATTCTGTTTACTCAATAATTTTTTTATCACTTGAAAATAATGCTAAGTCCCTACCCTACTCCATTATTACAATCTTTTTTTTTTCACATAATTTATATGTTCCACATTATCTGTTCTCAAAATACCCTTAAAATGTCAGGCTATATCTTGAGAGAGGTAAAATTTTATGGATTTTGCCTGCTATTTAGACAGTGAAACTTAAGAAAAATTTTCCTCTCTTTTCTTTGATTATTGTATATTATATCTTACCCAGTTCTCTAATTCTAGAATATTTGTTTATAGTGTTCTTTATTCTACTTTAAATTATTTACATTTTCTATAACTTTGCTATCATTTTACCTTTGGCTAAAGGACACTAATATTATAATTTAATTTGAAATGACAAGGTGTTATTGAGATGATACATGTAAACATGTGAAAAGCAAGAATTTGGCCACAGGAACGTACTTGATAGGAAACTTTGAACGGCTCTTTAGAATTGATAAAATTCTTATCTAGCAACCAGACAAAGAAGCAACAGTGCAGTGGAAGAAAGCTTTGCCATGAGTCAGGAAACCTAGGCACCCGTGCCACCCTTTAAACTACATGACCCCAAAAATGTTATTTAAGTTTTCTATATCTTTGTTTATTCAGCTATGAGTGGATATAATAGAACTGCTTACAGAAAGAATAAAAAGATCTCAGGTTAATATTTTACATATAAAGAAAAGTTTATAAGTTTTCCATGAAGATAGACATATTTCTTAGTGAATATTTATTACTGTTCTATTATATTCATTTCCTTATTGAATTACTTCAGATTCTTATTTAATATTCTTACACCAATATCACGTATTGAAGCACCTTGCTTGTTAAATGTATTTTTCTCTGAATACTTCTTCTGAACATTATTTTTTTCTGAATATTATTTTTTCTCTGAAGGAATCTTGTCCTGTCTAAAAGTGCTGATGCTCAAAGGAAAGAAACCTCCTTCTAATTTAATCTAATAAGAAATTTACATTAAGTTCCATTAAATTAAATTTATCTCAAGGTATTTTAAAATAATTGCATAAGCAACAAATATATGATTATAAAGATTAAAGATGACTCACATATGTATTAGATGAGGTGAATGAAATAGTAGCAAACATTAGTAAGCATTTTTCAACTAATATATTTTTTTGTAATGATATATTTTCATTTCTATAATTATGTTAAACTAGAAAATATCATTTCTGCCAGTCAAGGACGTAATGTAAATCAGATCTTGCAAATATTTCTGCTTTCCTTCTTCATCTTAGGAAATTATTTGCAAGAATTTTTTTTATAAAAAGCTTCAAGCAGAATTCCTCATCTCAATTTGACGATTAATATCATTTCATAAAAATATTTTGCATCAGTAAAAATACAACATACAATAGCTAAAACTACCTAAACTTTAGGGTTTCCCAAGTGCAAAACTCATCAGTATGTGGAATAGAGACTTGAGCTTTTGTTTTTCTGAAGAATTGATCTAAACTCCACATCCTTAGCTGGATTCATGCAATATTTTCTTTGGCATTCATGTTTTAAAATGTGGCAAAGCAGTTTTAAAGTCTACATCTGATGGAAACTGAAGAAAGCCAAAGAACAAACAATTTTACTTGACAAAGATCCCACTAAAGAAATTGAGTTAAAATTTCATATATTTCTTTTTATAAAAGAGATTGATAAGATAATCAGTCAAAATTTATATGGGAAAGAAAATAATAAATATAGTGAAATTAAGTTTAGGAAGTGGTAAGTGGGAAAAGGATTCTCTTTGATGACTTTGTAGTTAGTAATTTTATTCTTTAGTGGAAAAGTTTGGGCAGTAGATAACAATGTAAGGCACATTTTTTATCTCCTTTTGATTTTTTTTCTTTTTTCTTGTATCTCCTTTTTGAAAACAGCTGCCAATTTTCCTCATATTTTCTTCTCCAATGTTCTATTAATTCTGGGGTCTAAATAATCAATTTAGAATGTTTCCAGGTTAAGTTAAAACTTTATTTTAGGAATTTGCTAAAAATAATTTGATAAAGGATATAATAATGAGTTTAAAATATTAAATAAATTTGCAAGAAATGTCAGTCTAATGATATAATTACTGAGAACTGACATTATAATTATTTTGCAATACAAAATAATTTTATTGCATTATAATTGTTTTGTATATTTTTCAATGAGGTTATGTAGATTTTGAGGTTAGATAACATATACTGTGAGTGTGATGTATTTTCAAATATTTAATGATTTTAATTTTTTCTCTTTAATTTTATACCTCAGATCAGTTAGCTGCTATATACATGGCTCATGTGGATAAATTATTTTATTATAAAAGCATTAATAAAAATTATCCACTTAATGAAAAGAAATATTTTTAAATTGGATAAATCATATTTTTGATTTAGTAAAAATGTTCCTTCTTTAAATCTTAATTGAAAATAAAATGAAATGACAAGCATGGGCAGAGGGTGGTGGTGATTGAACAGTCTATTTAGTATGCCACTTATTTTCTCAGCATGTTATTTCCATCCTAATTTTCATATTGCTTGCCTGAATAATCCAAGATCTCAACATTTATAAAGATTAGCCAAAAGAAACTACTTCATAAATTAGATGCCCCAAAATGTTAACTCTTTCAGAGTTGAGATGTCATTAGTTTTGAAACAAAGAAAGAACTCTTTAACAATTAGAAATATTTTTTTTCTTTTTAAATTTTGATTCGCAATTCTTTTGATTCCAATGTTGAGGAAGTATTGTCATAAAAACAGCTTATTCAAATTTTTTTCTAAATCCTGGAAAGATTACATCCTAAACAGAAATTAATGTGTAACTGAGGTTAAAATTAACTGCTTCCCCACAAACCTTGTCTCCCATGTTATGGTATCTTTCAGTTGTGCTTCTCAAAGTTAGGCTTCCTCTCATTTCCCTATTGCCATATTTTATTTATTGTGTTATGTGGTAACTGACTGAAAGTGAAATATAAATGAAATAAAACCTCAAATTCTTTTTGCTCTTTAATAATCCTCCAATCCATATTTTATTTAAATTATTTCATGTTGAGGAAATAATTTATGAAGAATGATGAATAATTTATGATGAAATAATAATGAACATCTCTATTATAAAGGATTTGTCTATCAATTCAAATGATATATTTCTTCAGCTATTTTTTTACACAAGAAGAACTGAATGGAATATGCTGATTGAAAATTTCAGTGAGAAAACTATGGTTTTTATACACAGTGTGACAAATTACAGAATCTTTCCAACTGTAACAGTTAGCTTATAAATTAAAGATGAAAAAAAATTATAATGGTTTTGCTGCTGTTCACAAGAAAAAAAACAAAAAAAATGTATTCAGTTGTTGAACATTCATAGAAAGTTACTCTGTAAAGCTAACCAAAGATTTTCCTACCTATATTTTTATATTTGTTATAAGCATAGTAGTAGTAACTCTTTTCATAATAGTTATTTTAATTTTATTTTTAGTCTAAAATAAAACCGATATGGAGAAATTATTAAATATTTTTCTCTATCAGTTTCCTAATTTTTTAAAAAAAGCTCTTTAAAATATTGTTTCTTGTCTAATAAATATTAGTTATACCTTATAATTGATGATATTTTGGGAAAAACTAAAAAGCAAAAGTAAATAATAAAAATAATAGTAGTAATAGTAATAGTAGTAATTCCACAGCACAGAGAAAATAATCAGTTTGTGTTACAAACTTTGTTCTCTTGCAATAATTTTGTATATAGTTAACATTATTCTGTATATGTCATTTTTATCCTGCTTTATTAATGGAAGATCCTTCCTATTCTATTTTTTTTCTCTTATTCTGCATTAGAGAGGAGGTTATCATGTTGCTTATTATATATATATTTTACTTGTGAAATCACGAACTATAATAAATTATCAGTCTAGTGTACGGCCATGCCACCCTGAACAAGCCCAATTCCATTTGATCTCAGAACCTAGGCAGAGTCGGGCCTGGTTAGTACTTGAATGGGAGACCACCTAGGAAGACCAGGTGCTGCAGGCGTAAAAAATAAAAAATAAAGGATTGTAAACTGACAAGGTTTTTGCAATCTGTGAGGTCAACTAAGGAAGGGTTGCCTCGCCTAAAAACGTTATAATAAAATGAAATGAAATGAAATGAAATGAAATGAAATGAATAATGAAATGAAATGAAATGAAATGAAATGAAATGAAATGAAATGAAATGAAATGAAATACAGAAAAAAATATTAAAAAATAAATTATAGGTCTCGTGATAACACCAGGGGTTATGAAATCAAATTCCTGCAATTTGAATTTGAACTAAATAATTTATTAGCCGTGTTACCTGGGCAATTACTATAACATCATTTAAGGTTTTCCATCTATTAAATTACACAAAATGGCATTACTTACTGCATATCAGTTTTTGAAGATTAAAGTAAATAATCTGTTCTAAATCCTTAGTACATAGCAAATGTTTAATAATTTTTAACTATGTCTCTTTTACTTTCTCTTTTTTTCTCTTTTGTCAACTACTACTACTGCTACTAGTATGACTATTCTGAGGTCTAATAGTACCAATAGTACCAATATTAATAGTACCAATATTAATACTATCTTCTAATACTATCTCTATTACTATGTTTTAATGAGCCAAAAGAATTAGATTTTACTTGGCATAATGGCTTCTAGCTTCATTCATGTTGTCACAAATGTGATTTCCTGCCTTTGTTTATGGCAGAATAATATTCCATTGTGTGTATATACCACATTTTATTTATTTTATTTTATTTATCTGTTTGTGCATCAGTGGACATTTAGTTTGCTTCCATGTCTTAGTTATCATGAATATTTGCTGAAATGAACATGGAAATGTAGATTTCAAAGGGCAGAAAGTTTCAGTTATGTAACATGAATAACTCCTAGAGATTAACTGTACTCTGCAGTGCCTATAGTTAACAATACTGTATTGTATACTTAAATTGTGCTAAGAGAATAAATCTTATGTCAATTGTTCTTATAATAATTATTATGATTATATATAAGGTCCAAATATAATAATAATGATAATAAAGAGAGCAAGAAAAAACTTTTGGAGGTAATAGATATGTTTCTGGCATAGATTGTGGTGATAGTTTCACCGATGTGGATATGTAGTTATCTTCAAATTCATTTAATTGTACACATAAAATCTGTACACATTTTTATATGTTAATCATATTTCCATAAACAGTTGTAAAAAATAAATTATTTAAAATCTCCATTAAAGAAAACAAAAGAGTCAGATTTTTGGAATCAGATAAATTTAAGATAAAATCTTTACTAGGTTTTTACTAACTGTATGGGTTAGGAAAATTATTTAATCTATCTGAATACAAAACTTCTCATTTCTAAACATGGGGATAATTGATTCAGCTACAAAGTTGTCATTTTTGATACATGTTATTTTGGCCTTGCAAAACTCCTGGCACATATTAGGCATCAGGTAAATATTAGTCCCTGTTTCTTCTCCCATTCTCTCCTTGTATAATTCAATTACTGAAGTATGACTTTGTTGCAAATTTATGTAGCGATCATAAATATATGTCATAATTTATTTTACAATCTAGCAAGAAAAAAAAAATTGCTGAAAGTCCAAATATTTAGAAGAGTAAAACAAAGAAAAGAAGGGAACACTGAAAATACTGAAGATGTGTGAAATTATTTTCAACATTTCTATTTCTAGAATTCTTTTAAATAACTGGAATGGGGCAATTTAAAGCATAGAAAAATATTCATGTTTAACTTAGTTTATTGCAGTTTTTGTCTATATTTCTTTTAAGAAAATGCATTATCAATTGATGAGATAGTAATCTCTGATTATTTTAAGTTGCATAAGTTTGAACTTTTTGTAGAGTTGCAACTGATATATTTCAAAATAAGTTCTTAAAGAGATGTTAGATGTTAATTTAAAAAATGAATTCCTTTCCAGGGAATTAAAGATGTCACTATCAAGAGTTATAATAAATTTTAATATTGTAGTACTAAACTAGACCAGTTATTTGGACTCGTTAACACTAAAAAACAAACAAACAACAAAAAAAACTGTTTATTTGAAGAGTACACTTTTTAAAATGAAAATATTTATAATTACTCTAAAGGTGCTGGAAATGTATGTATGTGTAGAAACCTGGAGGCAAAGGAGACAAGAAAAACTTTAAACATCTGTTCAAATAAAAGCCATTGGCAATGTTTGAAAAGCAGCTCTCACATAGAATCTGTATATAGAATTCTCCTTTACAAAGGTTTTCATATCTGATAGCCAGAAGATCAATGTAGTGACATTAAATATGTGTGAGTTAAGAAAAAAAGATCCAGTGATCACACTCATTAGTTCATGATGAAATGAATCTTTTAAAAAATAATTTTCATGAAGTATTATCAACTACTATTTTGTTCAATGTCATTATATATTTTCCTATGCACTTAAATAAATGTCAGTCCATTAACTTTCAAACATTTGGTAGTTATATATATTTTATAATATAAGCTCATTTTTTTTTATAATTCAGTATATGCTATTGCAGAATTATAGTAACTCTGACTAGTCCCTGTATCTTTGTATTTTATACATCAATGACAGAAATGTAAAATATATTTTAAAATTTTAGGTTGGTAAACCTAATACCTTAACAGAGAAGGAAAAACAGCTACTAGAAAATTATTTAGAATTAAAAAGACAAACATAAAGAAGGGAGATAGTGTAATTAAGGCATAAGCTGACAGGTAAAATTAACACAGCTTTTTCTCTATTGTTTGATAGTTTACATAGTTTTCAAAATAGTTGCTTATTTAAAATAACATAAAGAGTGACTGAAATTCCAGTTATATATAATAGAAGTAGTTATATAATGAAAAGATGAGCAAAGTGTTTAGGAGTTAGAAAAGATTTATTTTCCATTTAGAAAGAAAATATACTTTCCCAAGATAATTAAGTGAATCCGTCATTTTGAAGAAAGAGAAAATAACATTGGAGTTCAAATCAAACAGTTTGATCATCTACTTAATAAAATTGGAACCCTTAAGAATTATATATAAAATACCTATGTTTGTGAGATAGTCATTCCCAGTTTCTAATATTCAGACTCTTGGTGCTTTTAATCTACAGGGTTTCTCAACTTAGATATTATGATATTTTACACTGAATAACTATTTCTTATAAAGTGGTTCTTCTGTGCACTGTAGGATGTTTAACAAGATCTCTGGCCTCTATTCACTATCCACCCGAATCATGACAGTCAAAACTGCACTTTAATGATATTTCCAGAAGGACAACATTGCCCCACCTGAGAACTCGTTAATCTATAGTGGGAACATAAAGCATTGTCTATCCATTATTTTAGGATATTTAAGTTTTTTCCAGTTTTTCGTTGTTATAAGTAAGATCAAAACCCTTGTCTGGCCTCAGCTTCCTCTCACCCACAATGCTATTGAGTGGACATTGGAATGCACTATAGAGAGTCTCATATTATACTAAACTTGATTGCCAGAAGTGACAGCCAAGGCCCCCAGGAAAATGATTTACATGCCACTTTTCTAAGTCTTGAACTAGTACATCTAAGTGTTAAGGCTCCAAAGGAGTCTCAAAAATATGTATTTTAATTTTTCTAATTTCTCTTAATGGGAGAGAGAAGTATATTAGAATCAATTCAAATATCCCCATACTGAGGGAGATTTATAATTTAGCTAGTTAAACTCTCACTTGTACACATTTTAATTAATGCTAGAGTTTCGGGGTTTGTGGAGTGTTCTAAGAAGGCAGGCCAGTCAGGTTGCCAACAGAAAGTAAAGGCTGGGAGCATTTATGTTAAAATGCCAAAAGACGTCTCAGAAGAAAACGGCGTGAATATCTACAGCACCTGTGGGGAATCACTTTTATGCCAAATATTCTGTTTATACTTTATACTATTATTCTTAAAGTTCCTCCTACTTATAAGTTTAGGTCTTACAAAATCTGTTTTTGCTCTTGCCTTGTACAGATTCCAGTAGGGATGCTGAAATAAGCAAATGCTTGGAGTAAAGAATATGTGTATGGGCTGGCGATATATATCAGCATATAGAAGAAATGTAAGTGTCGGAGCCAGCTGACAAAGTAATTGAGGGTACCTGAAAGGGGGAGCATGGACTGAGGAAAAGAAAGAAGACAGACAGAATTGCAGGAGGGATCACAGAATCAAGCTGTGTCTCCGAGTTTATTTAGAACACACTATTTATAACATTACAATAAGAAAGACAGTAGTCAAGAATCAAGGTTAGCCAGATTACTATATCTAGTAGAACAATGAGATTCTCACAACTCAGAACTCTCTGCTAAACTGTTGCAAGGAATGTGCAGTGACTGCTATGTGAACAGTTACCTCCTGCTTTTTCCCAGCGCCTTACAATCTCAACTTCTTACATTGTTGCCAAGTACACAAATATCCTTGTTCCTTGTTATACGATTTCACATGTCCATAAGTGACTCCCCACATGTAAGCCATGAATGAGTCCGTGTGATGTCACCAAGGAAGTGAGTGTAGATAGAAAAGAGGTCCAAAGGGTGATTTCTAAGGCAAACCCAACATTTAGAGGCCCTGGGGAATGCGATGTTATAGGCACTGCTGCAAGATGAAAAAGAGCCAGTAAAGGATACTGAAAAAGTCAACGAAATAGGAGAATTAAGAAATGTAGTGGTTTAGACACCAAATTAAAATAAGTATTTCTAAGAGGAAGTGATCAGCCATGCCACATAATGGCTAATGTCATTAAAATCAAAGATCAAGATAATAATATCGACAAAAACAAAAGCTAACACACATCACATTTACCTTATTCCAAGCAGTGTTCTAGCACTTTAGATCTATTAAAACTCAATCTCAAAATTCCACAAGGCAAGTATTATTATATTTCCAATTTTGCAAATGAGAACTCTGAGGCCAACAAAATTTAAGTGCCATGTCCAACATTACATAATTAGTAAGTAGAGGAGTTAGGATTTGCACCCAGGCTCTAGAGTTTATACCCTTTTATAAAACTGTATCTTTATCAGAGTTTGAAAATAAGTAAAAGTATTTGTGTGAGTTTTCGACAATGGCTGTTTCAGAATTGAACGTGTTCATTGTTGATGGAATCTGCTTATTTTGTATAATTATGAGTAATTTATGAGTAATTTATTTTCCTCTTACAAATGAATAATTTATATGAACTCATAACAGGACTCTATCATATGAGTTTTTCAATCCAGGACTTTCTTCCTGAGAATTATTTTTTTCCTCACTACATCTTCTCTTCAATTATATTCATATATCTGCATTTTTCATCTAGTTGTCAAACACTGAACCATACCACTAAACATTTTACATACTACTAAAACGTAAAGAAGAGTAGAAATTGAGCTGTTGGTGAAAGATTGAGTGTACCTGTTTCTAATTAAGACATGGCTGTGGCTGCTAAAGCCTTCCTTTATATATCTGGATGGAAGCTCTTGAGACCATGTCATCTATTTATCCTCTGACTTACTCCAGAATGAGTCCAGCAGGGACAGTCTTCATCCCTGTTGCAAGAGATTCTCTGGAGGGAGTCAGATCCTCCAGCAGAGCCCCCAAACATAATTGAGATTTCCCGGCAAATTTCACGTGTGAAGAATCAACCCCTGAGAAACCTTCCAGGAGAGAATTTCCATCGATTTCAGCTGTGTCTAATTCACCATAAAACTTTAGAGAAGGCAGTACATTGGTTAGTGTTTTGAGACAGATTCTCCTACTATAGGGGACACACACACACAAAGGAGATGAACAGATGCAGTACATTTTCTTTGAAGAGGAAAGAAAAACTCTGCCCTTTATATCACTTCAGATATCCATGACTAAACAGGAATGGACATGTCAAAGGGGTGGATGTAATTCGTGTTTCTTGTGAATTTTATTTCAGTGTAATAAAGCTGATCGTCTTTAGCTTATAAAAACAAGTCACAGAAAGAATGAGCAGCAGATATCCTAAAATTATTCAGTGGAAACTGTGTGATGTGGTAAGACTGTCACTTATACCTATGGTGCAATCTGTATTTATAAACAGAGTTTGCTACTTGTCACAAATCCAGAAAACAAACGCATTTGTTGTACTGTGATACCCTTAGGAAGAATTGCATTTGATCATCTACCTTGGTCTTCTCTGAATGATTTTAACTGAAACAAAAGAACTACAGTATATTTGAACTAAAGCTCTCACTGGATTAATAAAAGAGTGTCAAAAACCTATTTATTTGAAAATTGGAAAGATCTCCAGTGGGGTTGGGTGGTATGTGGAAATCCTGCCTCCAACAAAATGAGGGAGAAATTTCACACTCACCAGGAACAAGAAAAGCAGGAATAACTGCAGTAAAATGAAATATAGAGTGTATGAAAGAACACTCTATAATGCCATAAAGAGATTAATAAAATAATAATGCCATAAGGAGATTAATCTAATTTTAGAAGAAATAGAGTAGAGCGTCGGGCTGCTGTAATTTTGGTGTTTACATTCTGAGAAAGGCTTCTACTATCATCAATTTTGCTGAATACAGTGGTGCCTATAATTGTATTGAATTCATGAGGAATCCTTTTCTGAGGTTGAAAATACTCTGTTTCTTTAAATTATTTGATAAATATTTAGACACTTCCACAATTTAGAGAACTACTTATTTCCCAAAAAAAGAGTATGGCAAATTTTATTTAGAAATAACCTATATTCTTAGCCTTCTAATTATATTCATGACTATGACTACCCTGGTTTTTTAACTAATGGTGTGGAATATTGGAGTAATAAAACATTCGAAGTTACAAATATTCTAAAGGAGGAACAACTGGTGAGGGTGGGTAGGA
>NW_006443138.1:17946273-17953770 GCF_000325575.1 Pteropus alecto | reverse complement strand
TTAGGTATTATGGATGGAGGAGAAAAGATTTGAAAATGGGACTTCATGGATTAATAAAATCTTATCAGCTAAAAGCTGTTACCTGCTTTATGTCTTTATTTCCTGGCTGTGGAGTCAAGCCTGCCTGCTTTTGCATTCGGACTCTCTTCCTCGCCAGTTGTGTAACTTTGGGCTTGTTAAGCTACTTGGTTCCCAGTAGCCTTATGTGTATAATTAGGATACTAATATAATTTACTTAATATAGGAGTTATTAGTCAAAACACAGTAATACATATGAAGAGCAAAGGAAAATATCTGCTTCATAATAAGTACTCAATATATTGTAGTTATATACTTTTCTTTCTCCTCTTATTAATAATATGTTAATATATAGAAAACAATAATTTCCCTATGTACATAAATTGTAGGAGTTTATTAAGACTCTGTTAATCTTTTTTTTTTCATTTTTCTATAAGTGTAATAGTTTTTAACTGAGTCGAATAACCCTGATAATTAAATATCTGTACCAAGTCTCGTATGTAGAACTAATATTGGCTATCAAAAACAAGCATTCCCCAAATTATCCAAACTTTTAGAAATGCCTTGGCCAATAGATAGTTATCATATACAGTTTTGAACTGGCTTTGATGTTGCATTGTGTGTTCACCACTCAAAGTTAAATTTTCTTTCGTCACCAAGTATCATGTTTAAAAACACTTTATTTGATACACTTTATTGATCCATTAATATCAAACTTAATGAACTAAATGGAAGTCAATTGATTTCCCTATAACTCCTGCCTGAATGAAGCTTATAGAACATATCAGTTTTCTCGGCAAGGCTCTTCACGGCCTGCTTTGTGCTTAGAAACAGGAGACCCACTTCAACACTATACTTTGTTTAATTTTAAACAGCAAAACTATCGATTAAAAACACACACACAGGAAATGTGGCACTAAACAGACCATAAAAAGAACACTAATTTACAGTATAAGCTGAAACAAAAAGATAGTCATCCTGTTCAACCTCAGGCAGGAGCACGTATGTCAAGTAACTCAAATTTTTTGCTTTTCCACTCATGTTTATAAAAGACCATGGAAATTACAGGAGTATTGATTTGTAAATTTTAGTGAGTATGCAAAATTTCAAATACAGAATCCACAAATAAAGACTGACTGACTGTATTTACAGTGAAATTCTGTCTCCAATGGATAGTCTAATGGAAATAGATACTACTTTTCAAGTTCTCATATAGTAACTATAAACTTCATATTCTAGAAAGAATGTGAACAGCCAAGTGCAAAAATAATTATCTCCTTTTTTGTCTTCACGTGAGAGTTGGGAAAATTTTGTGTAATAATGAACATAGACCAATTCTGATGCATCTAGAAAGAAATATAGTCTAGAAAACCTGTTATTTACCATAAAAATGATTTTCCATATAACGCAATACCCTACATTTCTGAAAAACAGCAAAGACAAAAATAATAGTAACAAAAGAGTAGCTTTTCTTTTTGAATTTTCTTGATTCAGAATGCAAATTACTACCCTAAAAGTTTATATACATTCTAGAAGGAAATACAATTAGATATATTCTTGTGGCTTGACAAGTCTCATTGCTTAGTCTCTGGTTTAACTCCAGGGAACAATGGTGTGTATGTGACACCACATTTTACAGCTCTTTCAGTAATGGAGGAAAAATAGCACAGATGTTGCCAAATTCAAAAATAAAGACAGAAGCTTCTCTGCAAGATGAGGGAATATGTTCCCCAAGAGGAAACATCGACTCACCAAACACCTTCTGTTTGCTGATTAATTCAACTTTTTAAAAATATGGTTTAAAATGGGCATTTCAATCATAATCCAATCAATCCATGGATTTTATCTGGCTTTATTCTGTCTTCTAAACGCTATCTGAAATGAGAAATTGATCGAGCACATAGATTTTGACATTTCCTAAATTCAGTGAAAGATAATGGATAGTGACTAGAAATTTCTAAAGAGTACTTTTAATTTTATAAAAATCATGATCCCTAAAATATTATTAATTCAAACTTGAATAATCAAACAGTAAAATATCTTTTGAAGCTGTGGTTCATTACTTCTTTTACAATATGAAACTAAACAAAAGTACTTCTTTATCAGTAATCATATTATTATATTAATGACTTTTCTGTATCTACAAAAAATATATTTAAAGAAAAATATAATTTTAACTTAAACACGGAGGAAAAAAAGATGAGTGTTGCTAAATGTACAAAGTTTAGGTGATATCCAGTAATGTACTGGCTAACTTTTAACAAACAATCCTCTAAACACACACAAAACACATACACACAAAACAAAACCTTAATTTGTAGCGCTTGCTAATTTTCACTGTGTAAATATGCCCACCATGCTTATTTCAAACTACTAACACATCACTGAATATAGAACGTAAAGGTGGAAATTAACAGAAATATTCAGCTCTTACAAGCTGAAAAAAGCTTACTCCAGCACGCAACTGGTTTTATCTCTAAATAATTTTTTTCATGAATCTGAATTTTTCACCAACCAACCGATAAAATTATATTCTTAAAGAATCTGGTTTATCTTGCATCATATGCACTTTTAAGGCAAAAAAAGTGCCAATTTTGTTAAAACTTGCTGTCGATTTTCCTGATTTTTCTCTAAAGTTTTATACATTATTAAAATATTGTTAGTAGCATTTCTTTTAAAAGATAGAAGTTACATTTATAAATACTTACTTTATATATGAATAATTGCTACTTATAAGCTTATAGTTCTTCATCAAATATTTAGATTGCAGTGGTTAGGTTTAAAATCAATCTCGCCTTTCTTCTGGCATCCTTCTTTTTCTTTTACTTTTTCATCATTTCTTTGTGGAAACTATCAGTGATGAATTAATGGATATTTCCAAGAGTGAACCCAAACTATTCTAACCATTGACCGTAAATCACGAGGGAGATAAATATGTACTTAAGTATGTGTAGGTGTTTGTAAACATTTCTTCCCCAAATCCAACTTCTCTAAGGTTGGAAAAATAAAGAAAAAGAGCACAACAGCTTAGTCCCATCAATCACGTGGAGTGGTTAGCACTCCTAAAAATGTTGTAAAATATTATATCTTTTCTCCTTCCCTTCCTTTTCCTTCTATACTTAAATATTTATTGTATAGCTTCTATGAGACAAGCACTGAATATAGGAGACAACGATTAATTTGAAAGATGTAAAGGATAATGAAAGTTATAAAGCCAATTCTGAGGATCTGCCAAATGTCATCAGATTAAAGGCTTCTTATTACACAGCAAAAGGATAACTTGAGCTTTTAGTCATGTGAGACTGTATGACTATCTGTATATTTGAATTTAGACAGAATAATGTACAAAGAGATTTCAAATTTATTTCAGGAAAAAATAATATGAGTTTATGTTAAAGAAGGATAATACTTTTCTGAAAACTTTTTCCCAAACATATTTGATGAAAGTGGAGAATTTTTTTCCAGGATATTTATAACATGTAGTCTGAAATCCTATTGAATAAATCTCTTAAAGTGCTTGCTTTTCTTACTTTTATTTCTAAAATGTTAAGTGTTCCTTAAAAAGATGAGAAAAAAATAATTGTTTTTATAAAAAGACGTATTTAGTAATTATTATGAAGTGCTCAAATTTTGATGAGAAAATATATAGAGATATATAAAATGTTTGAAATTAAATTAAAAGTGATGAAAAAAGTCTCGGGTATTATTTACCAGCCTTTATTTATTTATATTTTTACTATAAAGCACCAACACCATTTCCCTCCCATCCCCCGCCACACACACTCACTGGATTTTTTCAAAGCTTAATACATTAAAGAGATGTTTTGTTAATTTTTAAAAAACGTGGTTTGTCAAAGGACTGGAGATAACATTTAGCAAGTTTTTAATGATAAATATCTGTTACATTACATGCATTAATAGTGTCTTATATGGTACTTGTACTGAGACCAACGACTATTTGAAAAGTCTATTCTCACCTTCTTAAAGAGTATCCTTCTTAAAGAGCGATGCATTGGTGTATGTGCTTGTGAGTGTGGGTAATATTGTGGTTGACTATGTAGATGAATGTGTTGGTCAGAAAAAAGAAAAAGAGAGGATGGAGAAAGAAAGAATTATCTTTCATAAGTACTGTTATGACATTACTAACAAACTTAGTCATCAAGAAAACATAATTAACTGGGTGGATAAGAAATGATTTATGACAAGGTATAATAAAAATAATCAATAACATATTAAAAGGATTGAGGTTTTTCAGTTAAATTCACATTCTCGCTTTTGTTTTTCACTTCATTTTACATTTTCTTTTTACTGTATAGTTAAGATTCCAAAGGAGATTTTTTTTTCTTCTTTTGTTTGATATTTGTAATAAAGTTTGAATTTTCAGTGTGTTTTCACATGTTTGAAAAAGTAGTAGATGAGAAAATGGGAATCACAATTTTGGAGGACTAATATAAATTTCTGTTCAAATGGGTATATGTAAACTTTTTATTTTAGACTATAATTGTAGAATTTCTCATAAGCTTGTTTTTGTTTTATTTATTTTAATTTAATGTAAAACTATGAATTATTATTATTCTAATGCTTTAGCTAATTTCTAAGCATGTTAGAAACACATCTGTTGACCAAATCAAGATAAACCTGTTTTGAATGAGCAAAGCCAAAATTATGTCGAATGAATTTTTCTGATTTAAAAATATATTTTGTTGAAGTATGCTAGTTTGAGGTATATAATGTAGTGATTTAATACCGAAATATCTTACTAAATGTCACCACATTGAGTCTAGTAACTATTCTTCACCATACAAAGTTATTACTATGTTATTGAGTATATTTATTTCGGTTACAAAAAAAATATTTATTTTGGTTACAAAATAAATAAGTATAGCATAGGTGATATTCCCTTGACTTATTTATTTTGTAACTAAAAATTTGCACCTCTTAATCCTCTTTATCTATTATACCCATCCCTCACCCCTTCTCTTCTAGCAATCATCAGTTTATTCTATGTATCTATGTACCCAGAAGTGGAATTGCTGGATCACATAATAGTTTTACTTTTAATTTTTTGAGGCACCTCCATATTTTTTTTTTTTCCCGTAGTGGCTGCACCAATTTAGAGTCCCACCAACAGTACACAGAGGTTTCCTTTTCTCTGCATCCTTGCCAATACTTATTCATTGTCTTTCTGATAACAAACATTCTGACAGGTTTGAGGTGATACCTTATTGTGGTATTGGGTTGCATTTCCCTGATGATTAGTGATGTTAAGTCTCTTTTCATATGTCTGTTGGCCATCCATACGTCTTCTTTGGAAAAAATGTGTATTTAGATCCTCTGCCAATTTTCTAATCAGATTTTTTTTTAATATGGAATCTTTTGAGTTATTTATATCTTATGGATAGTAACCCCTTCCCAGATATGTCATTTACAAATATCTTCTCCCATTTAGCAGGTTCCTTTTTCATTTTGTTGATAATTTCCATTGCTGTGCAAAAGTTTTTTAGTTTGATGTAGTCTCATTTGTTTATTTTTAAATAACAATATATATATTGCTAAGACCAATGTCAAAGACTTTATTAATTTTGTCTTCTGCTAGATGTTATGGTTTCAGGTCTTACATTATCTGTTTAATCCATTTTTAGTTTATTTTTGTATATAGTGTAAGAAAGTGATCCAGTTTCATTCTTTTGCATGTAGTTGTCTAATTTTCCCAACACCATTGATTGAATAGACTGTCTTTTCCTCATTGAATATTTTTTCCCCTTGTCACAGATTGACTACATAAGCATGGGTTTATTTATGGGCTTTCTATTCTGTCCCATTGATCTGTGTGTCTATTTTTATGCCACTGCCATACTGTTTTGATTGCTATAGCTTTGCAGTAAGTTTAAAATCAGGGAATGTGATACCCCAGCTTTGTTCTTCTTTCTCAAGATTGTTTTGGCTATTTGGCATCTTTTGTGGTTCCATACAAATTTTAGAATTATTTGTCATATTTCTGAGAAAAATCCTACTGGTATTTTGATGGGAATTACATTGAATCTATAAATTCCTTTGGCATTTACAATATGAAAATTTTAACAATATTAGTTCTTCTAATCCATGAGTATTTATTTGTGTCCTTATTAATTTCTTTCATCACTGTCTAATAGTTTTCAGAGTACAGGTCTTTTACCTCCTTTGTTCAATTTAGTCCTAGGTATTTTTTTTTTTTTTGATGCAATTGTAAATAGGATTGTTTTCTTAATTGCTCTTTCTGATAGTTGTTATTAGTGTATAAAAACAATAGATTTTGTATATTAATTTTGTCTCTTAAAACTTTACTGAATTCATTTATTAATTTTATTAATTTTTAATGTGATCATTAGGGTTTTCTATATATAATAAATATTATGTCATCTGCAAATAGTGACAGTTTTACATCTTCTTTTTTAATTTAGATATTTATCTTTTATTTGTTTTTCTTGTCTGATTATCGTGTCTAAGACTTCCAATGCTGTGTTGAAAAAAGTGGTCAGGTAGGCGTCCTTGTCTCTTTCTTGATCTTAGAAGGTCTTCAGCTTTTCATCACTAAGTATAATGTTAGCCATGTGTTTATTAGATATGGCCTTTATTATGCCGAGGTATGTTCTTTCTATACCCATTATGTCATAATTTTTTGTCAAATGTCATGTTAAATATTGTAAAATGTTTTTTTCTGCATCAATTGAGATGACAATATGATTTTCATCCTTTGTTTTGTTAATACGATTATTGTGTTGATTGAATTGCAGATATTAAAACATCCTTGCGTCCCTGGATTCATCCCACAATGCCATTTAATCACGGTGTATGATCCTTTAAATGTATTATGGAATGCAATTTGCTAATATTTTCTTGATTTTTTACAATATGTTCATCAGAGATATTAGCCTGTTTTTTTTGTTGTTGTGTTTTGTTTTGTTTTGTTTTGTAGTGTGTATGTCTGGTCTGGTGTCAGAGTAATGTTGGCCCTTTAAAATGAATTTCAAAGAGTTCCTTTCTCTTCATTCTTTGGAATAGTTTGTGAAAGATAGGTATTAACTCTTCTTGGTAGATGCTTGGTAGAATTCCTGATAAGCAATCTGGTCCTGGACTTTTATTTGTTGAAAGTTTTTTGATTACCAATTCAATTTCATTACCCATAATTGGTCTGTTCAGATTTTCTCTTTTCTCCTGATTTGGTCTTGGAAGATTGTATGTTTTTAAAGATGTATCCATTTCTTCTAGATTTGCTAATTTGTTGGCATATAATTGTTCAAAATAGTCTCTTATGATCCTTTGTATTTCTGTGGTGTTGGTTCTAACTTCTCTTTCATTTCTGATTTATTTATTAAGGACCCCTCTTCTTTCTGTCTTGATGAGTCTGGCTAAAGATTCATCAATTTTCTTTTTCTTTTTAAAGAACAAAGTATTGATTTCATGAATCTTTTCCACTGTTTCTTTAGTTTATTCTGTTTT
>NW_006443138.1:17944209-17946223 GCF_000325575.1 Pteropus alecto | reverse complement strand
TGATATTTATTGTTTTTGTCCTTCTGCTAACTTTGGGTTTGTTTCTTCTTTTCTGGTTTGTTTATGTGTAAGGTTAGATTGTTCGTTTGAGATTTTTTGTGTTTCTTGAAGCAGACCTGTATTGCTACAAACTTCTTTCTTAGAACTGCTTAAATTTTGGAACATTGTGTCTTCATTTTCATTTGCAGCAATGTATTTTTTGATTTCCTTTTGATTTCTGGGTTAACTAATTGTTTTGTTGTTGTTGTTTTTGTTTTTCTTAATAGCATGTTGTTTAGCCTACATGTATTTGTGTTTTTTCTCCAGTTTTTTTTTTTCCTTGTAATTAATTTCTAGTTTCAGATTGTTGTGTTTGGAAAAGATGCTTGATATATTTTTAATTTTCTTACATTTCTTGAGACTAACATTGGAACTATCTAAAGTTTTTGCACTGGTTTCTGGGTTAAGTGAGTCTGTACTTAAGAATGAGTTTTCCTTTTCCTCCATTTCTATAGTTTTTCTAGATATATTCCCTGTTTGTTTTCAAAGCCAGGTGTTTTGGCAGCTCATCTCACCTGGGTAGTTTCTAAGGGCTAGGGAGCCTGATTTGGAGCTCGAATTTCTCATTCCTCAGGGAAAATTTTCTAACCTTTGGAATCCCTCTGACCATGGAATGTGAGCAGAGTGTGTGGCTTCATCCTCAGTGAGACCATGTCTCTACCTCGCCTACCCTTCATAATGATGTTTCTTGTTGCGGAGACTGTGTTTATCCAGTTTCCAGGTCCCCATAAGGGGGAATTCTTTTAGAGTTGTAATTGCAGATTTGCTGTGTCTATGGGAGGAGATGAGCTCAGGATCTTCCTACCCCATAGCTTGAACCTCTCTTGCATAAGCTTATATTTAAAACAGATTTAAATTCTACTCACTATCAAATTAATGCAGTAGTTTACACAACTACTTTATTGCAAACATTGTTTTCAAGTTAAAACTATAAGGTTTTTACTTGACTTTATTTCATATTTGATTTTATTTTTTCTTATTCTAACTGAATTAAGGTCAGAAATATTCTTAACCATTATTATTTTTTTTTTTTTGGTAATGCTTATTTAACACATTAAATTTGCTAAAGTCTAATTTCAAAAGATAAAACTATGATTCCCATGAAAATATAAAGTAAATATCTGCTAAATATTTTATTAAACTTATTATTTAATTAGGGAACAATAAGGTGCCAAAACTAGGTCAAAGAGCATTGTATGATTTCATATTTACAGATACATTCTCATTAATGAATAGAAGTTAGGTTTTAATTGCTATTAGATTCTAATTCAGTTATATATTAAAGGGCAACAACCATAAACATCTACTGAAGGAACATTATTTGTATCTTTATGTGCAATTATCTCCATTTATATTGTAAAATTGTTGTGGCGCAATCAATTCTAAGACCCACGGAGCCAATTGAGATGAATTATGAGCCTTTATTAGCCAGCCGGCGACTGACTCTCTACCACGCAGGATTTTCCCATTCAAAAGCAAAGATTCCCACCCAGTAGATTCCTCTTTGCCTCCCAGCTTGTTGCATAGTTCAATTTCCCCTGAAGTGTAGGTAGGGGTGTCTGTTAGCACCCTGGGCGGTAGAGCTGGCAGAATGTCAATTGGCCCCATTGGTTTTCGGGCAGCCTCCTTTGCTGTCTGATCAGAGCCCGAGTTCTGGTGCCCTGGGCAGTGGATGATTGCCACTTTCTTTGGCAGCCAAATTGCCTAAAGCAGGGCTAGTATTTCTTCTTTATTCTTGATTTGTTTTTCTCCTGAGGTCAGTAGCTCCCTTTCCTTATATAACGCCCCATGTACATGTGCCATGGCAAAGACATACTTGCTGTCCGTATAGATATTAACAGTTTTGTTTTTACCCCACCGCAGAGCTTGAGTCACTGCTACTAGTTCAGTCCGCTGAGCTGAAGTTCCATGGCTTAGGGCTTGTGCCCAGATGACAATCTCAGTGGTAACCACTGCAGCCCCAGCATACCTTGTG
>NW_006443138.1:17932683-17943921 GCF_000325575.1 Pteropus alecto | reverse complement strand
CTTAGTGAGGATTGCAGTGGCAGTGATCGCCCTCAAACAGTTGGGCCATCCTGCTGCCACGTAGTCCAATCTGTTGGAGAGGTATGCAACTGGTCGCTTCCAGGGTCCTAGGGTCCGTGTCAGGACCCCTTTCGCAATTCCCCGCACCTGGGTAACAAAGAGCTGGAATGGCTTTTCCAGGATGGGAAGGGCTAATGCAGGGGCTGTGGTTAGGGCTGCCTTCAGGGCTTCAAATGCCTTCCTTTCTTCTTTTCCCCAGGCTAGGTCCTCTTCTTTCTCTCCAGTACTAGTGTACAGGGGCTTAGTTATTTCTGCGAAGCCCGGAATCCAAAGCCTGCAGTAACCTACTACTCCCAGGAACTCTCGGGCCTGTCGCTTGGTGCGCGGCTGAGGTATCCTCTGAATAGCCTCGATCCGACTAGAGGACAGAGTCCTTTTTCCTTTCTGTAGATTGTACCCTAGGTACATCGCTCGGGTAGTGCAAAGTTGAGCCTTCTTAGCAGATACCCGATACCCATTCTTGTCTAACTCCTGTAGTAGGTCCTCAATAGCCTGTTTACACTCTAATTCTGTTTCAGTCCCTAGCAAAAGATCATCAACATATTGTAGAAGTACTACCTCAGGGTGCCTCTGGTGGAATTTGACTAAGTCCTGACTTAGGGCTTCATCTAACAGGGTTGGGGGGTTCTTGAAGCCCTGAGGCAGTCGAGTCCAAGTCAACTGTCTTGAATAAAGTCTGTCTGGGTCTTCCCATTCAAAAGCAAAGATGGGCTGGCTAGCCTTGGCCAGAGTAAAGAAGGCATCCTTCAGATTTAGGACAGTGTATACTTGATGACTTGGGGATAGTTGGCTGAGAAGAGTGTAAAGGTTGGGGACCATCGGGTGGATGGTCTCAACTTGCTTATTAACCTCCCTAAGATCCTGGACGGGTCAGTAGTCATTGGTGCTGGGCTTCTGTACTGGGAGCAAGAGAGTATTCCAGGGGGAGTGGCAGGGAACTAAGATTCCTGCCTTCCTCAACCTTCGAATATGAACAGCAATACGCATTCAGGCCTTCTGACTGATAAGGTATTGACATACCTGGGCTGGAATAGCTGAGCTGAACAGAGTCACTATAATAGGAGCATGATGTGCTGCCAGACCGGGGAGATTTGCCTCTGCCCAGACATCAGGAATCCTTTGTTGGAATTCAGTTAACAGAAGGTTTTTAGGCATGACCCTAGGCAAGTTTGCTAGGGGCTCCTCTAGCAAAAGGTATTCCTCAGACGATGGGAAGGTGAGTAGAATGGCCAGTGGGCCTGACTCAACAATTAGTTCAGTATGCCCTTCCTTGAAGGAGATTGTGGCCTGTAACTTCTGTAGTAAGTCCCTACCCAGCAGCAGGTAAGGGCATTCTGGCATAACTAGAAATGAATGGGTAATTGTTCCTTTTTCAGATCTGTTATCCTGGCTTGGGTCCAAGGGTAAGATTTCCCTTGTCCAGTGGCCTCTTGTATAAGTGTCTTTTTCTTTGAGAGTGGGCCCTGGGCACTCTGTAGGACAGAGTAGGTAGCTCCTGTGTCCACCAAGAAGTTCACAGGCTTGCCCCTGACTGGTAAAATTACCATGAGCTCCTGGGGGCTCATAATGTAAGAGCCCTGACCTCCTCATTCTGTGTCCTCAAAGAGGATGAGGGGGGGCCTTCTTTTTGGGGACTTGTCCTTTTTCGGGGCACTCATTCTTCCAATGTCCCTTTTTTTTTGCAATATGCACATTGGTCCTTCTCTAACCCGACTCTCCTGGGTCCATTGTTCACCCTGGGTGCCTGTTCTCGGCCTCTGCCTTTTCCTGGTGGTCCCTTTGGCTGGGCTCCTTGCATGGTTGCAAGCAGGACCTTGGTTATCTTCTTAGTCTGTGCTATATCTGCCTCATCTCTATTGTTGAATACTCGTTGGGCTATCTCGACCAGCTCAGACAGGTTCTTTCCTTCAAACCCTTCCATCCTCTGCAGTTTCTTTCTGATATCTGGGGCCAATTGACTGACAAAGGCTAAATTCACAGCCCTCCTATTATTAGAGTCCTCTGGGTCAATAAGGATATACAACCGGTACGACTCTAAGAGTTGTTCCAGGAACAGCGCCGGTGATTCATCCTTAGTTTGGATGACCTCGCTTACCTTAGATAAGTTAGTGAAGCAGAAGCTGGCGATACCATTGGAGAGCCTCCTTACCTTTGTCGGTATTGGGGTCCCAAGGCGGATGGGTGTTCGGGAGAACATGTTGGACGCGGGTTGGATCAGTAGAAGGCTGCTCGTTGGGCTCTAATACCATCCTTGCAGCCTCCCTCACCTTTACCTCTGCTCCCACTCCTGAGGTAAACAGGACTTGGAGGAGTTGCTGATAATCATCCCAGGTCAGCTGGTAGGTAAAGAAAATAGTCTCTAGGAGAGAGGTTAATCCCTGGGGTTTCTCTGAGAACAAAGGGTTCTGGTGTTTCCAATTGTACAGATCACTGGTGGAGAAAGGGACATAGACCATGAATAGCCTCTGAGTTTCTCCTCCAACCGGGGGAGCCAATTGCCGGAGTGAGGCCAGGACAGCTGCCTGGTTCGACGAGTCAGGGACAGGATCAGGGTCTCGTGGGGGCCGGTACACAACCCCGTGTGGATGTGGGGAGGACTCTGGAGGAGTTCTACCTCCCTGTTAGATGGAGATAGGAACAGGGAAGGATTAGTAATCTTGGGGTCCTCAGGGGGTACCTGTAAAACAGGGTAAAGAGAGTTAGGTGTCTGTCTGGACAGTTTCTCTTCTGGCCCCTTTGGTATGGAGAGAAAGACAGACTTGGAAGTCACCTTTGACTCTTGGCTGCAACGGCAGTCCTTCAAGTACTTGGGGGCATCAGAAACAATATCGATCCACACGTCGATATATGGAGCCTGATCAGAGTGGCCAGGATTTCCGTAGATAATACCCCACACCTGAAAGACTGTTTGCAGGTTGAGTGACCCCTCTGATGGCCGCCCTGTTCCAAATGTGGCAGAACCTCTGAAGGTCAAAGGGAGTGACACTAGCTCCATAGGCTTGGGCTCGTCTCCTGAAATCTTTAAAATGGTTAAGGAGGCACTGAAGGGGGGTAGGACAATTCGAGGAAGAAGCCTGACCCATGTTAGTAAAAACAGGCAAGATCCCCACAAAAGCCAAATAAGCCAGGGCTAAGATCAGCCCCTGACCTAGCGTCCAGTTGGACGGGGCCATGGAGGCCAGACCTAAGGAAAAAATTAAAATACCACACATCGCTATATGGAGTAAACTTATGAAGACCAAGGCAATAGGAGGGTAACAGTACATTCGACCAGTCCAGACAGACAGACACAATACAGACAGACAAGACAAACTACAGGTAGCACAAAATGCTAGTGTACCCAAAAACCTGAATACCTGAGCCAGAAACCTGAATACCTGAAGTCAAATCTGACGTCTCAGACCTTAACCGAACTAGGGAAGTATTGCTGCGTCCAGCCTTCCACTAGTTTTTTTAGGGCCCACTGACAGACAGATCCAAGTGCAGTCTGACTCACCGGTGAAGCTGCTCCAGATGGCTCATGCCCAGTTACAGAATTGAACAACTGGCGTGATCAATTCTAAAACCCACGGAGCCAATTGAGATGAATTATGAGCTTTTATTAGCCCGCCAGCGAAGGACTCTCTACCACATAGGGTTCGAGGAGATCAGCCTCAAACTCCCAAAAGAGGCAGTTTATAAAGCCTAGCCACACTCTAGTTAACATCAAACAAGCAAGCAGATTAACCACACCCTAGTTAATCATCAAACAAGCAAGCAGATTACAGAAGCAGAAGTTGACCATTAGCATATCTTGCCTAGAACCACACCCTTAACAAAACCACTATGAGTATGGCCTTTAATCAATAGACTTAACAGGGCAGATTCCGGATTTTCTTTGGATTTTTCCAATATTATTAAAGAATTTGTCCTAAATTATATCTGTTTTTCAAAATTTTAGCATAATTTGAAGTGTTTAACATTTAAAAGGATGAGATCTAAAATGTTTTGAATTATTCAATTCCTCTCATAAATATCATTATATCTTCAACAAATATTTATTTATTCTCAGCTTTTTGTCAGATATTGTTCTATATGATAAAAGCAAAAATCCTTGTCCTAATAAAACTCAAATTGTAGGGGTGAGAGAAAACAGGCAGTAAAACTAATTAGAATATATAAGTAAATTCTATAACATTTTTGAAGTGTGGTAAGAAAAAGGGAACAAACTACAAAAAGGTAATAAAAAATTTGAAATGGGAATTGGGGATGGGAAGATTTCAGTATCAAATAAGTCAGTCATGATAGTCTCATTAAAATGGTGAGATTTACCCAGTAGAAATGAGCATATCTAGCACAGAGATCTTGGATTCTATATACCATTCTCCAATAAAAGGAAAAGGAGATCTTCAGAAAAATGGCTGATTTTAGGCCTGGAACCAAAAAAAAAAAAAAAGTACGGGGCACATCAGAAGAACACAGGAAACAACTTCAAAGTGCTTTCAATGGCCAAAGCTAGAACAATGTGAGCAACAAAATAATGTAGAATTGGATTATAAAGTCTAAAATATTCATAGATTCATACCAATATAAATGAATTAATAAATAAATAAATAGAATAAAGAAATCTTTCTTACAAAATAATTTTAAATAATATATGTAGATAACACTTTCCCATTAGATGGAGTTTAATTCTGATCTCCCTTAGGGGTAGGATGGACTTAGTGATTTGCTTTCAAATAAGAGTATAGAAAAGAAAGATGGTAACTTTATAATAGAAAAACCTTAACAAAGTGATCAACAATAAACTTCTCAGTGAAGTCACGTGGATATTATCTTCTAAGATGATGTTAAGAGAAGGGCACTTCATCTATGTGTTATACTTTCCAAAAACCCATAACCCCAGTCTAATCATGAGGGAATGAAAACAAAAAAGAAAACCCCAAGTTAAGGAACATTTTATAAAATACCTAAACCATCCTCTTCAAAACTGTCAAAGTCATGAAAAACAAAGACAGAGAAACTGTTAAAAGAGGAAAAGTAGGACCCATGGCAATTACATGCTATGTAATATCCTGACTTGGATCTCCAAAAAGAAAAAAAGGCTCTAATGGAAATCTAAATAATATCTGGAGTTTAGTTAACAATAATGTATTGGTATTGTTTTTTAGTTTTGGCAAATGTACCATACAGTACTATAAAATGAAAACATCAGAAAAAATTATTTAGCTGAGGAATACACAGAAACTCTATATATTATCTTTGAAAGTTTTCTGTAAAACTAAAATTATTCCAAAATAAAATGTTTATTTTATACAAAAGATGAGGTTTAAGCAAATATTTGACTGAAGCAAGAAAGTGAGCCTTAGGAATATTGGAGCTGGGGCCACAGGTAGTATTTCAGGTAAAGGAAACAATCAAAGGCTGGTGAGTATCTGGATTGTTAAAAAACCAGCAAGGAGACAAGTGTGTCTTCCTAAAAATGAGCGAGTGAGAGATCAATAAAAGAAGGGAAGCTTTTTCTCAAGGGAAGTAAGGAGTGTGTGTGTGTGTGTGTGTGTGTGTGTTCTTGTGTTTGTAGGAAGCTCTGCCTTCATTTGCAAAATTCCACATTTTTTTTACAGATTATGTCAGCTACTATTTTTGTTATTTTTCCATCTCCTAACTACAAACACATTGTCAACTTTATCTCTTGAACGGAGTCGTTTTTTTCTCAGTGGAATCAAGGACCCTAGAATCATCAAAGAAAACATAGTACAAGAAGAAAACATAGTACAAGTATTTTCACACATATTTTATGTGGAATATTTAATTTATTGTTTCTACAAAGTATAAAATAAAAAATATTTCACTGTGGTTTTTAAAATGTCCCAGACCTGACTTCTCTACATTAATATTAATAATTTTCATGGTTCTGATTACAAATTAAGCTAAATATGACTATTTACTTACCAATTAATATAATTTGTTTTGTTTGTATCTGCCTCATGTATAATAAAATCTTCACTTCTTTACTATCTTCAAAGTAGGCTAAGGTATCCTTCTGTTGCATTAAAAATGTTTGGCAACTGTGACATTCTACGTTATGTTGTCAGGCAGCAATACCAATCTATGCATCACAAAACCGTATTTAGAATCTGAATATATTTTTAGAGTTGCAGGTTCTTTTAAGGTTTTCTGTTTTCTTGGTATTTGTGATACAATTATTTTTCTACTTGTGCTGATGTTGTAATAGCATATTGCTCAATTCATTTTTTTTTTTAGGCAAAGCAATCTTTGGTTGACCTCACAGATTGCAAGGACTTTGTCAGCTTACAATCCCTTTTCTTTTAATTTTTTACAGCTATATTGCCTAGTCTTCCTAGGTAGTCTCCCATCCAAGTACTAACCGGACCCAACCCTGCTTAGCTTCCGAGATCAGATGGAATCAGACTTGTTCAGGGTAGCATGGCTGTAGACCTCAATTCATTTTAGAGGTTTGTTCTCCAACTGAAGATCTGTATTAGCTAGATGAAGGTAGTATAACTTTATACTATGCTGAAAAGCTACAATTAAATATCTTGCTAACTCAAAAAAAAAAACATTCATGTAATCTGTTTCTTACCATCCATGTACTATGTTTTTACACTAACAGATTATTGTTTTATCCATAAATTGTGCATCTCTAGAGAGAAAATTTTCTTAAAAAATCAAAATTTGAATGCCAGTTTATGCACATTTCATTATATATAGACCAAAATATAATTAGAAAATAAAATACTTATTTGAATTTTTGTCAAAATTAGAAAAAAATAGACTGGAGATTTTCTGGTCTAAATTTCTTTGCAAATGTAATATAACTTTATCAGTAACTATGAGAAGTTGTCAGTTTATTCTTCACTCAGTCATGTGTAAAATAAAAGATTCACTATTTTATGAGGTAGACAGAATATTTAATGTTGGTATATGTGTATGTGTGCATGTGTGCATGTGTGTGCGTGCGTGTGTGTGTGTGTGTGTGTGTGTGTGTGTGTACACATGCCTTATGTGCCATTGAGTCAGCTCTGACTCCTGGCCATACTATGAATGAATGATATTCACAATGATCTGTCCTCAACAGTCCTCGGTTTATGTAGTTTCATGCCTATGGCTTCTGATGTAGTCAAACCCGTCTCATATTTGGTCTTCCTCTTTTCCTGCTGCCTTATATTTTTCCAAGATTATCATCTTTTCCGAAGAACCATGATGTGCCTGAAATAAAACAGCTCCAGTTTTGTCATTTTTGCCTCCAGCAATGTTTCAGACTTAACTTTGCTCTAGAACCCACTTGTTAATCTTTCTGGGGCACCAGGATATCCATAGGGCTCTTCTCCATCACCATATTTCAAATGAATCACTTTTTTTCTATCAATCTTTTTCACTGTCCAAATTTTGCAAATGTACACAGTACAATGATTGGGAATAAAGGGTGTGGATGATCTTAGCCTTTTTCTCTACTGATGCATCATTGCTCTTGGTGATCTTTCCTAATTCCATTGTTACAGGTTTGAATCTCAGCCTTCTCTTTGATTTCGTGGCTTCAGTCTTTTATTCAAATTGATGACTAAGCCAAAGGAAGCAAAACCTTAACAATTTTTGTTTTTATTCTCTATGTTAAAGTCATATATTTTTTCTCTAGTCATAATTTTTTGTGTTTTTGATGTCCAAATGCAGTCCTGCTTTGGCGCTTTCTTCTTTTACTTTCTTCAGAAGTCATTTTAAAACATTGCTGCATTCTGCTAGTAAGATGGTGTCATATGCATGTCTTAAGTTATTGATATTTCTTCCACCAATTTTCACTTCTTCTTCCTCTGAGTCTAGCCCAATTTTTTGTCTATTGTTTTGTGTACAGATTAAAAAAATAAAGAGGTAAAATATACCCTTGTCTCATACCTTTGCCAATAGGAAACCATTCTGTCTCTCCATATTCTGTCCTATTAGTGATTTCCTGTCCCCAATAGAGGTTACGTGCCAGGAAAATCAAGTGCTGAGGTGAGTCCATTTCTTTGATAGCAGCTCATAGCTTTTCATGATTGATGAAGTAAAAGGCTTTACCATAGTCTATAACACATAGACTACACCTCTTCTGAAATTCTTTAGAGCACTCTAATATCCAACAAATGCTCACAATTAGGTCTTGAGTCTCTTCCTTGTATGAATCCAATTTAAATATTCAGCGTATCTTGCTCCATATAAGGCAGAAGCCTTTGTTGCATCACCTTAAGAATCACTTTACTTGCTTGGGAAATTAGAGCAACTGTCCTATAATTGCTGCATTCCTTGGTGTCTTTTCTTTCTTGAAGATTGGAATGTATATTGAATGTTTTCAGTCTATAAACTATTAATTTCTTTTCCATATTTGTTGACATAATCTTGTTAGGATTTTGACAGAGTCTGTCTCTGTGGCTTGAAATAATTCTATGCATATCTCATCTACCCTTGTAATTTATTTCTTCCCAATACTTTCGGAGAAAGTTTTACTTTGTTTTCTAAATTGCAGATTCTTTCTCATAAGAATTTTCTTCAAAGGTATAATAGCCCGCTGAAATGTGAAAGGGTTAAAGAATAATTAAAACCTGAAACTGGACAAAGGAAGTCTATAACTTAGGCCTAGTTTCTGGAACCCCTAACCACATTCTGTTAATCATGAAACTTGTAACAATGAGCTCATACGCTAACTGCCAATTTTAGCCTGTGTAACCCTGCTTGCTTGCGTGGCATGAAAAATAATCAATTGTATATAAGCTGAAAATTACTGTTTGGCCATCGCCCATGGGAACACTGGCTATTGCCCATGGGAACATAGGCAATCACCCATAGGAACATAACATTCTAACAACAAGCTTTCTGGTTCTGTACTTCCCGCTTGCACACCTGACCAGTGGGTTGACAGGTAGTGAATAGGAGAAAGATGGACCTTTGTGTTTAAGACAGAACGAGGAATGGGATTTGGGGCTTAAAAACCTTGTATCTTGGCAATTCAGGGCTGCTCCTTTGCAAGGACAGCCGCCGGCTAATAAACTGTCTCCTGGTTAAGAGCACTCAAGTTGGGTCTGGTTATTCTGGACACAACAAAAGGTATCTGTTACCATTTTAGCTCTTTTCTACATCTTTTCATTATACTGTTTCCACCTTCTCATTCTTTTCTGCCGGTCAGATGGTGTACTATCTTGTTGGTCTCTCAGTATTCCTAATCTAAGTTTGAATTTCCCTTTTATTTCTTGAATTTTCTGGTAGAGATCTCTTGTTTTTTTTTCTTTTTTTGCGGTTCTGTTTTACCTCCTTACATTGTAACAATACTTTTCTTTATCTCTATGTGATAATCATTGAAAAACTGTGTTAAGGATTCTAACCCTGTTTTTGTCAACTTTTACTTTTGCCTCTCACCCATCTCTAACATTTTTTAGTGTTTCTTCTGTCATTCATAACAATTTTTCTTTCCTTTTTACTCTGGCATTGTCTTTTCACTTTCTTCCCAAATATTTCCAGTTTCAGTCCACAATTCTTCTGGTCCTTGATCAATTAAGTTTAACAATGCAAATCTGTTTCTTTTTTAATGTGGACTGTAAATCTTTAAGAAATGTTATGTATGTTATATTTTGGCACTATGATTCTTTTTGTGCTCTTCTTTAGTTTTACTCTGTTTGATGTTAACAGTTCATGGTCAGTACTACAATCTGCTGCTGGTCTTGTTCTGGCAGAAAGAATATAGCTTCTTCATCTCCTGCTTTCAATTACATAGTCTATTTGATTTCGAAAGTGGCCATCTGGTAATGTCCATGTATAGTCATCTGTTCAGTTGTTTGAAGCATGTGTTTGCCATGGACAAGTTGTTGGTTTCACAGAAACTCATGAGCCAATCTCCTACTTTATTTCTGATCTCTAGTCCAAATTTTCCAATGACATGTGATACTGCTTTATTTCCTACTTTTGTGTTCCAGTTGCCTAAATCATCAGCATGTCTTGCTTTGGTGTGTGATCAATTTCTTCTTAGATACTTGTATAAAAGCTTTTAATTTTATCTTCAGCCTCTGTAGTTGGAGCATAGGCTTGAGTAGTGGTTATGTTAATAGATTTCCTAGAGGTCTGATTGCTATTATTTGGTCAAAACTCACATTGTAGCCACTATCTGTTACACCTTGCCTCAGAATTAAAGCCATTCCATTTTTTCTGAGTTTGTCATTTCCAGAGTAGAACACTTTGTAGTTGCCTCACTGGAAAAGTCCCATTCCAGTTCATTTTATTTTGTCAGCAGCAAACACTGCAATGTTTAGACATTCCAGCTGCATGCTTTATAATTTCCAGTGTACCTTTGTTCATGTATCTTACATTTCATATTCTGGTTGCATGTTTTGTGTAGCATCATACCTTTCTTTCACCTTCATGCACCTCAGCCACTAGACGTCGTCGTTTCAGCTTTGGTCTAGTAGTGCCCTTAGCAGCAATGTTATTCATGCTTGTTCTCTTCTCCTGTAACTGTTTGTGTGCTTTCCCAGCTGGGAGTGTCATCTTTCAGCACTATCTCATATTTCATTTAGGACCATCTTATTACAATTTTCAAGGGAAAATAATAATTTTAAAAAATAAAAAGAAGAAAAGAAAATGCAGCAGTGGCTTACCATTGCCTCCTGCTGTGCAGTGTGTAGATCCAAATGGAAGTAGGTGTACCTGTATCTATAAAATTCTGCTTCATTGACTAAAAATAGGCATCACAAACGTTTTCCTAATTGTTGGAGTTCTGTACTTTTCAGCTACATAAATCAAATTCCTGTATCCCAAGACATGCTTTTAAACATTTACGACACATTTTCTCCTGTCCTTTCTAAATTATTTTTTTTTATGAGTTAAATATTCTTTCACTTTCCTCTAAGACTAATTTAAACTACTGCTTGAGGAAAACACATGTCATAAAGCTGCAGCTTTCTGGGATTTCCCAAGTACCTGATGTGTCATGATTATCTGAGGTACAAGTTTAATATTTTTTGCTATGTGTTATAGTACTTTCTTTAAAACCGACCTTGCATCAGTTCAAACTTATGGCACAGACTCTTCGCAAAACTTTATTTTATCGATCTCAAACATAAATTCAAGGTAGCTGCATATAAAATTTTTTGGAGATTTGTGAACCTCTAATAAGGGTTTATCACTATGAAGACATTGTACAGGAAGCACCTTTGTTCT
>NW_006443138.1:17920970-17932671 GCF_000325575.1 Pteropus alecto | reverse complement strand
CTGTTAGTAAAACCCAACATATCAACCAGCCTAATGCTATCTTGTACATTTCTCATTCTATTCACTACCATCTTTTTCTTCATTTCCACATGTCTTCTCTTCCTTAAGGATTGCATTAGTTCCCACTTGTGGGACCAGATCTGGGACCATATATGCTTACTGAACACTCATCTAGTCACTCAGCTAAATAAAAAGTCATTTCTTTAACATGATACACCATTTTTAGAATGAGGAATGTGTAAATTTATGTGTGTGTATCAGTGTTTGTGCGTGTCTTACTGAAATATAATTATCTTAACATGTCAACTATCTGATCAGTTTCTAATGTTTAAAGATACCATTTTTTAAAACTAACTGATTCATGTGCACCTACTACTTAATTCTATTATATTATTTGTCTCACTACCCCAGTATGTTAGGTTATTTTAAAATTCCCATATAAATGAGGAAACTGAGGTAGTGGGAAGGTAGGTCATTCTTCGATAAGTGAAAACTCAAGCTTTTAACTGCAAAGTATAATATGCAAACCGTAGAGGGTAACCTAATGACAACAGCCCATCAAATTGACTATAAAAAGCTTCCTTAAGGAAAAAATTAGTCTTGCTATACTCATGATTGTCAGTAGAACAGTTACAGGTTTTTATAAACTGTTGCCACTGATCTGAAGGACAAGGTTCAGTAAGAAACATAGTAGAATAAAACCCAGGGTAGAGTTGAATACATTAATTCTATAAGGGTCTGCAATAATTCTCAAGAGCTCTAATTGGAGACCATCCAATTTGCTTCTTCTTTGCTCCTGTGCATTTATCAACTTATTAGACAAATAAGACATTTGCCTAGAAGGGTTATCCCATACTATTTACTTTGATCTTAAAGGGTGGCAAAAACCTTAGCAAAACTTTAACTCATATTTAAATGAATACTAAATTTTAGAAACACATTTCATGTGAGACTATGAAGTTACTCACATTCTGAATAAAAACATTAAATATTATTAAATATAATTATCATTAAATATTGTTTCAAGATATAGTTTGTTATTAAAAGCAGATTTATTCTATGCAATTTAGTTTGTTTTAGAATGGGGTTTCAAACACAAATGGCTGCAGAGACTCGGCAGGTGATATGCAAGGGTGAAAAAGACCAGGAGCATTTGCAGAAGACAGGACAGCCATAGCTTATTTAAAGGTAATAATTGCCACCAGTTTCTAGTTAGTCATGACTATGAGAAAATTTAGGGCTCATGTTGTCAAATCTCTCAATTTTTGAAGCTAAGTCAACACTTTCTATAAGTGTTCAAGTTGCATTGAGCTTTTGAGCTGTTAGCTTTCAAATTGTTTCAAACGTATATTTTATCCTATCCTCTATTTCCCATATTGTGCCTGCACTTTTACCATCAGTTCTATAATCTTAATAAAATTACTAATATTCAACTTGTATCTTCTATATGCGTGGCATGTTCAAAGCATTTTATACTGTGTTAATTCAAATTTTTTTTTTTTTAGTTTATCTTCATTTTACAGAGAAGTAAATTGTCCCTTAGGCAGGAAACAGCAGATCAAGTATTCAAATACCATTAGTTAAACTCTATACAACACCCACTGATTCATCACACCATGCTGCCTCTTCACTAATATGCCAATCACAAAGTCGACTAACCATCAATAAAACTGGATATTCCTGCTAACTTGTCACCTAATGCAAGACTTTAAACCTATGCACACCCTAGCACTTA
The DNA here is from genome assembly GCF_000325575.1 of Pteropus alecto. Lineage (NCBI taxonomy): Eukaryota > Metazoa > Chordata > Mammalia > Chiroptera > Pteropodidae > Pteropus > Pteropus alecto. The sequence goes on along the minus strand of NW_006443138.1, from coordinate 17,930,936 downwards.
ATTGTCAAATGATTTCAACCCATTGACACTGATTTTTTTGCTAGTTAATGGTGTTGACTATGATTCAGATGTTTGCAGTATAATGTTTATTGGTGTTTTAACTTAAAATGGTTGTCAATTATATTGGCATTATTTGGCTCTGAGGATATGGATAGAGCAATGTCAGAATGATATTTAGGCAATAATTTTGAATTCCCAATTTTTATATTTTAATAGATGTTATTATTATTATTATTATTATTATTATTATTATTTTGTAGTTTCAAGTTCATAGCAAAATTGAGTAGAAAATACAGAAATTTCCCATAAGTCCCCTACTCCCACACATTCACAGCCTCTCCCATTCTTGCCACAGAGAGTTACATTTGTTAAAATCAATGAGCCTACATCAACACATCATTATCGCCCAAAGTTCATAGTTTACATTAGGGTTCATTCTTGATGTTATACATTCAATATATTTTGAAAAATATATAATGGCATGTATCCACCATTGCAGTATCATATAGAATAGTTTCACTTCACTAAAAAATATCTCTGTGCTTTTTTGATTTATTCTTCCTTCCCTCACCCTCTGGCAACCACTGATCTTTTGTCTGTCTCCACAGTTTTGCTTTTTCCAGAATGTCATGTAGTTGGAATTATACAGCATGTAGCCTTCTCAGATTAGCTTCTTTCACTTAGTATTATGAATTTAAGCTCTCTGTCTTTTCATGACTTCATAGCTCATTTGTTTTTGGCGATGAATAATATTCCATTTTCTGTATGTACTACAGTTTATTTATCCACTCACCTACTGAAGGACAACATGACTGCATCAAGTTTTGACAGTTATAAATGAAGCTGCTATAACCATCCATGTGCAGGGTTTTGTGTAAACATAAATTTTGAAATTATTTGGGAGCACAATTGTTGGCTCATATTTACAAGTATGTTTAGTTTTTAAGAAACCGTCACACAGTTTTTTAAATGGTTGTACCAATTCGCATCCTCCGGCAATGAATAAGAGTTCCTGTTGATGTTCATCCTCATCAGCACTTGGTATTGTCAGTATTTTGGATTTTAGCAATTCTAATAGGTGTGTAGTGGTATCTCATTGTTGTTTTAGCTTGCGGTTCCCTAATGGCATGTGAATGCTGTGCAGAGCATCTTTGCATATGCTTATATTTTGTCATTATGTCTTCTTTGATAAAATATCTATTCAGATATTTTGCTCATTTTTAAATGGAATTTAAATTGTTTGCTTTCTTATTGTTGAGTTTTAGAGTTTTTTGTATATTTTGGAATACAGCACTTTATTAGATTTGCCTTTGCAAATGATTCCTTTCGGTCTGTGACTAGTCTCATTTTCTTGACAGTATCTTTTGCAGAGCAGAATTTTTTAATTTTAATGGAGTCCAACATATCAATTATTTCTTCCATGGATCACACCTTGGGTATTGTATCCAAATAGTCATTGCCAAACCCAAGGCGATATAGATTTTTTCCTATCTTCTATGAAGTTTTATATTTTTCTATTTTAGATTTAGCTTTACAAACATTTTGATTTTTTTTTCATGAGCGATGTAAGTTCTACATCTAGATTATTATCATTTTTTTTGCATGTGAATGTCTAGTTGTTCTAGTGTCATTTGTTGAAAAGATAGTCTTTGTTCTTTGTCAAAGATCAGTTGACTATTTCTGGGTTCTATTTTGTTCCATTGATCTCTTTGTCTATTCTTCACCAATACCACACTGTTTTGATTATTTTTGTAGTAAGTCTTGAAGTCAAATAGTGTCAGTCATCTAAATTGATTTTTTACATTTTATTGGTTATTCTGTTCTCTTTCTTTTTCTTTTCTTTTTTTTTTTTTTTTTTTTTTTGGCCTTGTCACATAAGATTTAGAATCAGTTTTTCAATGTCTACAAATTTCTTGCTGGGATTTTGATTTTGATTGAATTAAATTTATTGATCAAGTTGAGAATAACCACCATCTTGACAATGCTGTCTTCCTATCCATAAACATGGATAAGCTCTCCATTTATTTAGTCTTTTCTTTGTTTCATCAGGGTTTTTTAGTTTTCTTCACATAGGCCTTATGTATATTTTGTTAGATTTATGCCTAAGTATTTCACTTTGTGGATGTTAATGTAAATGATATTCTTTTTTTTTTTTTAATTTTAAATTACAATTATCCGTTGCTGGTAATATAGGAAAGAGGTTGACTTTTATATAATAATCTTATATTTTGCAACTTTGCTATAATTGCTTATTAGTTTTAAGAGAGTATGTGACTTATTTTTTTATACACCATAAGTTTAATGACACTGAAACAAGAAGCACTCCATGTGCAGGTAATTAATAAAAACAACCAAGGGGAGAAGCACTACATATAGTTGCATCCATCTCACTATCCAACAAAATTTCTTATGTAGTATTCCCTGGTTCCCAATACTCTATTCTTTTTCAAAATTGCATCTCTCCTCACTACTTCATGGTATCTTAAATTGTGCCATTTCTGGGTCAGTGAGAAAAATACGGATGGCCCTGTGAAGGATGACAAATTTTCTAATTGAAATTTATTATTTCAGCTCTAACAATGACTGATAACTCAACAAAGCAGAAAATGGCCAAGTATTCACAGTTGCTTCATGTGAATTATGGACAACTACAGACTACTGCCTTCTGACTTATGTCCCCAAAATATTATTTAAAAAAAAAAATTGTAGTCCATGTTTTTCTTTTGCCGGTGTTTGTATAACATCCTGGCCAGTATCACTGCTTATGAGAACTCAGAGATGTTAGCCTGCTATCCAAGTTTACCAGCCTACACAATTATTTTGCTATGCCAGTTATATAGGGATTTGTAGTATAAACTTTGTGCTACTTACAGAAAATCCAGTAATCAAGTTTATATCTCAACTTTGGTTTAACTCAGTAAGTTATCATTTTATTTTATAGCTATTCTGCTGACCACTGATTGAGAAATGTTATAAAACAATGAAAATTGTCTCCAGGACAAATTTATAGCCTTCAGCATAATGCAGGCTTGTAATTATGATGATAAATACTTCTAAAGTTCAACTTTGTCACAGGTCAATTTCTCCAGGAAATAGATTCTGAGATTGAGATTTACATGCAAAAATTACATTAGAAAATGCTCTTAGAACTACAACTGTGAGAGATTTGCATCACTGGAGCTGTAACAGAGTTGAGGGCTGAAAATAGAATGTGAGGCCTTCATGTTTTCACTGATACCTCAACCTTCCTCTGCCATTCTCTAATAAGAAACTTCCATTGTTACTATAACTTCCTAAAATTTAGCTGTATGATGACAGGATGAGGCACTGGGGTCAGTGTCTAATCCTAACTATACCATTAACTAGCCATGTGATATATAAAATATGTCCCTTGGATTGAATTCTGTCATCTGTAAAATTAAAGGATGTAAATAATTTCATGGAATCTAAAATGCTCTGAGTATGCTTAATTAATCACAGACAAAATGAAGTGATGATATGACATTGATTAATATAATATTGGGGAAGATAAAGTAAATAGGCACATACATAGAATAATATTTAAGATAGGGGATGGATTCACAGAAGTTCATTGTTAAGTTACCTTTATTTTATTTCATGTTTGAAACATTCTCTACTAAAAAGTACATAAAAATGATGTGCTTCTAAAAGTCTAATTTCTACATTTTGTTTACAAAATTAAAAGATAAGGGATCATTTTAGTAGTCTACTCTATTAAACCATATCCATATTTTCTGTCATGTGAGCATGTATGCACATTCAAAAACACACACATCAAAATTTCAAAATTTTCAAGAATTTCAAGATTACTAATACTAAAAGTTCAAAATATTTTTCTCATTGGAAAAAAGTAATATTGTTCCATTTTGTCACTTCCTGAAAAATAGCACTACATATTCACAGATGAGGAGACTCTTTCCACGTCATTAAATTATATTGAAATCTATGTCAAGTCTAGTAATTTAGGATTACCTCAAACCTAAACCTTCTAATAAATGTAGTGCTATGTTTAAACGCAAATTAAAATAAGAAAATACATGTTCATTTTGATATCTCTTAAAAGATGTTCCTGTCATCTTTTACTCTGGTATCTACTCCATAAAATATTTTATTTTCATTATTAATATTATTATTCCCAATTTTCTCTATTACATTATACATTTGTTGAGAATCAGCATCTTAACATATATTTTTAATTATGTATTTTTAGCAATTAACATAGTGTCTGACAGAATAAATGCAAAGTAAATTTTTATTATAATGAATTTAATTATTTTTTGCTCCTTTTTCTTTTTCTCCTATTCTTTTTTTTTTCACCTACCTTTTCTTCTGGCCACTTATTTTTATTATTAAAAAAAACTACTGCTGTGCTATTTCGTCATCTAAAAAATAGCACCCATGGCTTTGTAAACACAAGTTTGAAAACTCTTTTCAGTACATTAAGCTTTTATTGACTTATAGGTCTAAATTAGTAAGTTATGATGGCCTTAAATCATTATCTTTCTCCTGTGTTCATCTTCATTGATGGTCTACTTTTGGTTTTCCTTTTTTATTTTTTTTCCAAGGTGGCCATTTATCATTACTTGACAGCAATGTTTAATACATAACAGAGAACAATTTCTTTTTTAATATTTAGAAAATGGAAAGCTTACTGGTGATTATTTTAAAAAATGACATGTTTTAAATTAGAAAACAAGTTAATGAAGTAAGAAATAAAAATAGGTTTATCTTCCATGAGATATTTTATGTAAATATTATCTAATATATTAAAAGTAAAATTGATGATCTCCTTCTTAGATGTGTGCTGAATATAGTGTCTACTCTTTCCGATCACTTTTCCTGACTATAAATTAATTTCTCAAAAAGATGTGTAGATTATTGTGGAATTTAACAGGAATATTCAAAAGAAATGTATTTTCATCTCACTAATGAATTATTATTGGAATCAGTTATTCAGTAAAACAATGGCATATCATAAAAATACAAAAGTGTCTATGAAGTGTGAAGGAACAATAAAAATAAATGGTCTCTATGGCATAATGAATAGCACTGGGTCACACACACTATGTATCCTTCTCGCATACACTATTAGTCTGTTAGGTTCTTGAAACAGAGTACCATAGATTGGATGACTCATAAATAACAGAAATTTATTTCTCACAGTTCTGAAGGCTGGGAAGTCCATGATGAAGGCACTGGCAGATTCAGTATGCGGTGAGAGACTGCTTCTTGGTTCATAGACTGCCATCTTCTGTCTGTGTTCTCACATGGCAGAGGGGACAAGGGAGCTTTCTGGAGTATCTTTCATAAGGGCATTTAATCTCATACATGAGGGCTCCTTTCTCATGACCTAATCAGCTCCCAATGACTCCACATTCTAATACCACCACAGTAGGGGTTTAAGATTTAATATATAATTTTTTGTGGGGACAGAAACATTTAGTCCATAGCACTTATATGTGAAACAAGGGGACAGCAGTGTGCTTTTGTTCTTCCCTTGAGAAAAACATCAAACCAACTGAAATGTAAATGTAACTAGGGCAGGAGACTGGATTTAAAAAAGCTTTCAATATTTATCTTTGATGATAAAGCTAGTTCATATCCTGTCAAGCTCCTCATTTCCTACCGTTTTTGTTTTAACTGGGGGCGGGGGGACTGTTCTCTAATAAGTAGTAAGAAGAGTTTAAATAATGTTTATTACAGAATAGTATTTATGAATGAAATGCCACAACACATTTTTCTAAGCCTCATCATAAAGAAAATGCATATAAATTGGAGAAAAATATTAATTTCTCAGATATATCTTTTCAGGTGGAGAGTCAAACACAACCTACTAGAAATATTTCTGAAACTTCAAAGGTGTAAGAATTTTCTAAAGTAAAAAGCTTTGTGTACATATAATATTCAAAGAGGAAATTATCCTTAGAATGAGGGTAGAGAGTTGATTGCTTAAGATTTGAATACTTGTGGATAAAACATACTAAGAACAGTGATCTAAACCTCATCCTTAGGTACTTTTTAAAAAAGGGAAATTGTATATTCGTATTTAAGAGTTATCAGTAATTGTTATTTTGCTCTGACTTTCACTGCAATTTCTCTGGAAAATAGAAATTGAGATTTTCTTGTTTAAGTTTTATTATTTGAATAGATACCTCATTTTGACAGTGACTCAAATACTAATTCCTTTATAAAGCACATACATAGTATGTATAAAGCACCGTGTTGGATGAAGGACATTTAAGTTTATACACAAACATGCACTTTCTCTGCTTTTGAAGAATATGCAAACTGAAAGTAAGTGCAGACAGAACCCAATATTGTGACAAAAGATACAAAATAACATATGACAGGATACAGATATTGCTCCAGGGCTATCGGAATTTAGAAGACTAGATTAATTCTGGCTGGAGAAAAAATTTCATGCTGGCAGAAGTATTTGAGTTGGAATTTCCATCTTGGAAATATGAGTTTAAGGAGAATTGATATCCTGGGAGAAATGGATTATGAAGGTCCAAAACACTAAATCAGGAAGATGAAAGGTATATGTGGGAAATTTTGTTCAGGTTGCTTAAAACTAAAATTTAGTGAGAAGGAGGAATGATAGCTAATTTAGAGTTGCGGAGAGATTTCAACAGGCAAGTTATGAATTTCTGGTTTAATCATTGAGATTAGTAATGTTACTGTTTATGATGATAAATAATTATAGTTAAATAGACATTTCTTTGATGTATAAGAATAGAAAAACAGATTTTGTTTGTGTTAAAGATTAAGATTTTCACTTCATATATTTAAATCTAATTTTTTTGACTGTCACCCTACATGAAAATTCACTTGATTTCTTTGCTGCAGGTTTGAATCTTTTGGCAAAGCTACTGAAAATATTTGACGAGTTCTTGTGTTGTATTAGACTTGATCATTTTGTTGGCATTTAAAACAAATCTTTAGAACTTGGGGGCACTAAGATAGTTTGACTACAGAAGGAATTCACTTTGATCTTCTCCATTAGAACATTTCTGTGTCAATTGCAATGCATGTCCTCAGGATGTGGTTTAGGAGAATCCCATGAAAAATTTCTATGAAGAGTAACTGCTAATATACTTCAGAAAAAAATTGATGGGGTTATCAAAACAGAAACACAGGGTATAGCAATTTTTCTGGTATAATCACACTGGGAAGTGATTTCATTGGCATCACCCTAAAACCCAATGAGTCATCTCTCTTAGTTGTTACCCGACTACCAGACTACTTCTAAAAGAATCTTTCTGGAAGTTCTGCGTTTTTTTTTTTTTTTTTTAACAATTTCTATGACTTTACAACACAGTCATCTCAGAAAAAGAATACAAGTGTTTTGTTCCTAAGTGATAATGTGTTTGTATATGTTTTCTAAACAAACAAACAAAAAATTAAACAAAATTCTACATCTCATGAACTTGGTAAGATATAGCCTAAAGGGTCTTCCTATATCCTTTTATTTCTGAGGATGCTATAAGTAGGAACATCATTAAAAGTTCCAAAAAAGCAATGCAAACTAGATCCTTGGTCCACTGAAATTATTTTTAAGGCAAACATGAAGAAAAGAAGTTTATAATATTCTTTAGTATTTCAAAAAAATACATCCATCTATGCGTGAGAAAGTATGATGAATAATAATATTTAAAATATCACTGGAAAAAATAAAACACTTTATGCATTAATTATGAGAAAGTATGATGAATAATAATATTTAAAATATCACTGGAAAAAATAAAACACTTTACGCATTAATTATAAACATTAAATAGTCAATAGTATGCAGAAAGATATTCTGTCATTACTCACACTACCCTTCTATTAATGAGCATAATCTTAAAGTAACATAATTAATTCTCAACTTCAGGTGTCACTCTTATGTCACTTTTGCTTTCATCCTCATATATCTACTTTTTAAAGAATAAAATGACAAATAAATATATTATTTTTGATAAACAAACTACAGAGAGATATATATTATTATTTATTTATAACTGGAGAATAGAACCATGGTTATATTACTGAATCAAATATTTTATTTACTTTTTTTTTTTTACTTTGGTTCATGTGGTATGAGCCTGAGTGCAGAAAGTGGGAGAGTCAAAGTAAGTACATAAATTCAAGAGGTAAAAAAAGATATTAGTACTTAAAAAAATGATTATTGTAAATGTGATTATTTTCACTAGATAGAGTCTTAATGACAACTGGAATTTTGCTTTGAAATACATTCTATCCAAAATTTAAAACAAAAGAAAACTGTAAAATAAAAAATCTTATTTAAAGAACAGTATGATTTGAGTTGATAAAAAAGAGAAATATGAATTTGAAGTGTTCAAAATATACATCAACTTATTATCTTCATAATAGGTTAGAAATGAACTGACACATTATTTGATTTTTTCTTAAGTTTTTCTTTTTTTAAATACTTTCTAAATTTTTAATTACACTTGGCAAATGCTATTATATTGGTTTCAGGTGTACAACACAGTGATTAAACATTTATATATATATTAACAAAGTGATTGCCCTGATAAATCTACTAACCATGTGTGAACCTGTACATAGTTATTACAACATTATTGACAATATTCCTTATGCTATACTTTACACCCCATGACTATTTTATAACTATCAATTTGTACTTCTTAATCCCTTCCCCTCTTTCGCCCACCCACCAAACCCCCTCCTATTTCATAACCATCAAAATGTTCTCTGTATCTATGAGTTTGTTTCTGTTTTGTTTGTCTATTTTGTTCTTTAGATTCCACATTAAAAGAAATCATTGGCATTTGTCATTCTCTGTCTGACTTACTCTACTCAGCACAATACCCTCTAGGTCAATCAATGATGTTGCAGATAGCAAGATTTCATTCTTTTTCTTTTTTAATGGCCCAGTGTATATGTACTACTTCTTCTTTACCCATTCATCCATTGATGGACACCCAGGTAGCTGACATATCTTGACTATTGTAAATGATGCAGCAGTGAACATATGATTCTCATGTCCCTTCAAAGTAGTATTTTGGGTTTCTTTGGATAAATACCCAGAAGTGGGATAACTGGGTCTTTTTTTGTCACCTTTTATAGCCTTTCTTTTAAAGTCTATTTTGTCTGGTATTAGTATTGCTACCCTAGTTTTTTGATTGTTTCCATGTTTATGAAACATCTTTTTCCATCTTATTACTTTCAGTCTATGTGTGAGTCCTGTTACTTTCAATGTGAAGTTGAGTTTCCTATAGGTAACATATGTAAAGTTCTTATTTTCTTAACGATTTAGCCACTCTATCTTTTGATTGGAGCTATGACTCTATTTATATTTAAAGTAGTCGTTGATAGCTATGTAGTTATTGCCATTTTATTATTCATTTTTTGGTGTCTTTTTTTTCATCTTCTTAAAGAAGTAGCTCCACATTTCCTGTAATAGTGACTTGGTGGTGATGAACTGTAAGTTGGTTCCCACAAAAAAAGGCTTTCAATGGCTTTTCCATACAAATGCCCTGATTTTGTTTATGCTGCAGGCTTTCTTAAAATCTCTTAAAGATTCAGAAAACCAAAACAAGCAGCATCTGGCCTCAGCATGTCCTGTATCTCTTGCTGAGCATCTCCAAGATCAGCACTAGAAGCAGCCAGTCTTGGTTCACAGCATGGCCTTTTGAGTCACCTCCAAGGCCAGTATGGGAAGTAGCCATCTGTGAATTGCTTGGTGGTTTATGCCAAGTGGCCTCAGGCAGGGCGCAGGCTTCCACTAAACTTGGCCTGAATTGGAGCCCCACCCAGAAGTCCCTGGGGCCAGCCTGCCAGTGGCCAGCTTGAACTGAGCCTGAGCACCACCCATGGCCACATCTGAGGACCACATCCAGAGTGCAGTCTGGCTGGCACCAGAGCCTTGCTAAAGCACATACTGCTCCACAGGGTTAGCCACTGCAACCGCTATTC
>NW_006443138.1:17907995-17920960 GCF_000325575.1 Pteropus alecto | reverse complement strand
TCATAACCAGTTAGCCCCACTGATGTGCAAACAACAACCAAGTCTCAACTACAACAGGAGGGTATACACAACTCTCACAAATGATATACCTGGAGCACATACCTCAGGTGACCAGGAGACCTACTTCTTCTCCTCCCCCTCTTCCTTCTTCTTCTTCTAGAATTCCCTCTAATATTTCTTATAATACCGGTTTGGTGTTGATAAACTACTTTGACCTTTTTCTGTCATACTACACAAGGTCACTCTATTAAGACTCAGAGACATAGCAGCTCTTCTTAATACAGAGACAAACACAGGGAGAGAGCTAAAATAGGGAGGAAAAGAAACATATACCAATGAAAGAACAGTATTTTTTGTTGAGTTCTATGATGAAAATTGTTATATATTAACTCTAACTTATGAGTGCCACTATTAACTGACATTCAGGGGATTTTTCTTATATATGGCTAGAGCTCTTACCTAGTTAAAACTATATAATTCAAGTCAATTCATATTAAATATAAGCCTAGTTACTAGAAACAACTAGTTAGATTATCTTATCTATCATTTGGCATGGGTAAGCATAGTACATTTAGCAATTTGGCTGGGTCAGAAAAGTATTTTGGCACAGAAGTATAAGGGTCAACTTAATGGAAGACTGCAACAGTCCTATCTAGGCTTAAATGACACTGACACTCACAATACATAATTAAATTCTCTCTTTGATGGTCTTTCATTAGAGTATTGTAGCTTTTTGTAAATGATGCACTTAACAGTGTACATTTAGAAAATAACTTCAAATTTTGTCTCTTAGAAGGGCACGGCAGTCACCTATTAAAATGAAATAATTCTTATATTAAATGCACTTCAGCGCAATAGCAGTTAGACTAACAAATAGTTTAATTCATATTAAAATGATTTACTTAAAAAACACTCAACAGTTGCAAAAATTACATGGAGATTAAAAAAGATATGAGTTTTTTTTAATGAATGGGTCAAAATTAAAGAGAAACTAATTGTGATAAGTGTATTCATAGGTGAGAATTCAAAAGCAGTCTTCAAAAAATTTACTTTAGTTAATTTTTAAAAACAACAATTTTTATATTGTAATTTTTTAATGGTTTTTGACTTCTCTTAGTTCAAAACACCCAAGTACTAGGAAATAGAAAGTTCCATTATTTACACCTAACTGTAAATACAAATGGGTAATGTCCTCAGGAGTCATACTACCTTTTGCTTCTGATTTATTTTTTTCTTTTAATGAAGAGAAGGCCAAGTTTAACTCTTTAAATTATTTTACTGATTTTGCAACGTCCCATTTTAAGAAAGGAAGGTATCAGAACTATTCCCCAAGAGTGACTCCATCACTTCACTCATGTCTAAACTATTTATATAGCTTGGCCATAGCCAAGACACCTAACAGCAAGAATACTGACAAAACTCTGTATATTTAGAACTGCCTGGCTGCATTCGAACCTTTAAATTTCACTAACGGGTGAGTTGATAATGCGGAAAAAATAGTGGTGCTTTGAGTCATCAGGCCACTCAATGTTTCATGTGTTTTGGTTTCAATAAGATCTCAAAGATTTCTAAAACTTTTAAAGTGTTACTTTAAAAAGTGTACACACATACACACATATACACCCAAAGTAACATAATGTGAATTTCTGAATCATCAATATGGAAAGCAATAAACTATACAGTATTTTGGCAAAATGCAGGGAAAGATATTTGAAATTGCTTTAAAAATGGCCACAGCAGCTAACTATATAAAGAGTTTACAACGGGCAAGGAGCATGCATTCTCTCATAAAATATTCCAATATCTTTATGAGACATGTTAAAGATTATTGCATTATAATTCAGAATATATAAATAGAAAATGGAAATATTAATACTGTAGAATCATTTGACAATTTATAATGTATATCATAGGTAAGGAAACATAGAAAAATTAAGTAATCCAAAGTCACCAAAATAGTGAGTAGACAGACAAGCAACTACTTGAACTCAAGCGGTATAATTCCAGAAACTGCACTTTTAGCTACAATGTTATGACACCTTCCTTTTCTAAACCATCAAGCTATTTGTTAACAAATATTTTGTATCTTCTAAGAAAAATCATAGATGTCAGTGATTCTAATGTCTGATAATGTCAACACACAGGTATTTTACTCTATTTATTTTCAAAATTATTTTATTTCCTTACTAAAGAGTAAATGTATTGCCAATTATATATGTATAATTATTCTCATTATGTGTCTTACTAAGGTTTTTTTTTTTTTTACTCATATGATTACTAAAATTATCTTAAAATCTAGATACACATGGACCACAAGATGAAAACAGAAAACTGGCTGACTGTGTCAGGAAAATTATTGTATATTTTTATAGAAATAAGTTTTTTTAATTTAAATATTCAAATTTTTCAGTAAAAATGTTTGCACCAGGTAGATTTTATAGTTAAAGAGACTTCATAGAGCTCATCCAATTTCGAAAATTTAATGTTATGATTCATTTTCTAAATTGTGCTTTTATGGGTAGATGGAAGTTTTTGCTCAATACAGACTAAATTTAACTTAGAGGGCCTAAACGTTCATATTAATTTTATTAAGCTGGTTTTAGTTACAAAAATTAACACAGGACTGCAGGCCCATTTCAAAGTATTTTACCTCCAACATCATCACAGTGTGGTTTATCATTTGTCATATGTGTTTACGTGTCTAGTAGGATTATTTTATGTACTGCATTTCATATTTACTGAAGAGGAGATTTAATTTGTGTTATCATTATTATTTTTTAAATCTGAGCTATGCTTTACTGTGGTTGTGTCACTGTAGTGTTACCTTTACATACCTGATATCTGCTATCACCTTTGGTAGTAAACTCAGAAAACTGAGATTAAAAGAATATGGTTGGTCTTAAAAGTCTTCCTGTAATTACCACAGAATTCAAAAGTCAATTAAAAGAAGAATAAAGGTATCTCTTTAAGAAAGATATTAAAATCACAGTGATCTGCTTCTGGAAGATGGAAAAAGGAATCATCTATGTACTACTAATAGTAGTTTTCAGAAATACTAAGTAACCCCTAGCAAGTATTGAGACCCACAGAATATGTCAGCTTCTGTAAGATTGATAGAGGAGTAATATCTGAAATTATACAAAAGGGTCAATTTTTACACACTGATGATGACTCAAAAACTGTTGTTCTCGTCTTTGAAACGATTATGCTTATATGCTAGTGTGGGAACAATTGTATATTAATTATATTTTTGTAGAACCCTTAGAGTTAATCAAATTTATATTAATGTGTACTCATATTAGTGTTAAATATGTAAATGTTCTGAATAAACTAGAAATTAATTGGAGTTGAGTTAGAAGTTATTGATCATATTGCAATTTTGATTCTGTCTGTATCATTTTAGGCAAGTCATTAAATTCCTTTGAAAAATAATTTCTTTTCTCAGACACATTAGAGAAATTAATGTATATGTGTTAATATTAAAATCTGCCATTTGACCTAAATATTTAAAAAGATTGAAAAAGTAGATTAAAAATGACCCAATTATATGACTATGAGAAACTTACCTCATATTCAACTTATATAGGTAAGTAAAAAGGAAAAATATGGAAAAATATATACTATGCAAACATTTTTTAAGATGTGTCTATATGAATATCTAATAGAGTACGCTTTAGAGCAAAGAAAATTACTAGAGATAGACTCTATAAAATGGTAACAGAATCAATCCACCAGGCAGACATAATAGAGGTTTTTTTTTTTTTTGAAGTACACTTTAGCACTTTTGCTTAGTTAGGAATTCTAAGTTAGACAGTTTTTTCTCCTTCCACTACTTTAAAAATGCCTCCCTCTATCTTTCAGTTTGCATTATTCCTGACAAAAATTCAAATGTCTTTAATGTTGTTTCCTATCTGTTTCTGTGTCTTTTATCACTGGGAGCATTTAGGATTTTCCTCTTTATATTTGGTTTTCTGCCATTACTTCAAAATGTCTAGGTGTTCTCTTATTGTATTTACTCTGGGGTTTTCTGTGGTTCTAGGATATATAGAATGATGGTTTTCATGGAAAAATTTTGATCATTTTTCTTCTTATATAGTTTTTTTTTTTCTCTGTTTTCTCTCTTCAATTAGTTTTATAGTTAAACATATGTTAAATTTCAAGTCATTGATAACTGTCTAAACTCACTAACCCTTAACCCCAAATTATTCATTTCTAGGATTTCAATTTCATTGCTTTTACACGTGTGTGTGTGTTTGCATGTGTGTGTTTTAAGACTTTTTAAAGACTGAATTATTTAAGAAAGTTTTAAGTTTACAACAAAATTGAGAGGAAAGTAAACCTCTGCCTCGACACATGCAGAGACTCCCCATTATCAACAACACTCACTATAATGTTACATTTTTTACCAATGATGAACCTACTTTGACACATCATAAACACCCAAAGTTTGTAATTTACCTTAGGGTTTACTATTGATGCTATACATTTTGAGGTTTTGGACAAATATACAATGATATATTCATCATAATATCATGTAGCATATTTTCGCTGCCCTAAAATAACTTTTTTTAATAGACTAATTCTCTGACAATCATCTGCTCATTCATTATTTTTATATTTTTCCTAGATTTTTATCTGCTAATTACAATATCATAGTCTTTAGTGGTTCTGCATTTATTTGTTTTGATTATGAGTTCCATTTTTTGCTTCTCATTGTTTTTTAAGTATGTTTACCAGAAATTATGAATACATTAACAGTGGAAATTGATATATACTATTATTTTGCTTTCTTCATTTTGCTTTTGCCTGAAAATCATTTTTCTTCTTATGTCTGCTGGCTAAAGTGAGAATACGATCAGTCTCATTTTACCAAGTTGGAGTGGGCTACAGATTTTGATGATTGGGCATGCTTGCTATGCTGTTGCTACAGCTGCTAGAACTAGTGCCTTGATCTAATTAATGTTGAGTCCTGGGGGGTTGGGATGTTATTTGCCTTTAGATTCATTAGTAGCATGTCTTCTAGTTTCAGAGACTGTTCCAAAACACAAACGCTATGATAATTTTTCTCACTTTCAGTCTCATATTCATTGAATTAACAATCAAAAAGGAAAAGGCAGAAAAAGTCGAAAAGCTTGAGGGATTACATAAAAACAGCTTAAGAAAACTCCTAACGCAATTGTAAAATATCAAAATTATCCCTAACTATAACAACATCTCAATATAAAAAGCATTTTGTTGTTTTAATAGTAGTTTTCCAGGTAAAGTGGTACTTTGCAATTGAAATTATAAAGTTAGATAAATATGAATTATATATAGATATTTATCTAATATAACTAAAATGTTATAGAGTGAAATTGTGTTTTCTCAAAAGGTTTTGATTTTTAGGAACAGTAACTCTTTGCATTGCCCTCTGGAGAATAATAGTTCATATTTTTAATGTTAAGGGAACAATATTTGCCTTTTAAAAAAATTTTTTCTTATAAAAACTAACAAGTTAAGTTTGTATCTGAAATCCAGTTTAGTCATGGTACTTCATTTCTGTCAGTAATTTTTTCCTATTTGGTTTGTTTTTTCTTGGACAATGTTTAGTTTCCTCACATAAAATAATAAATCTTTAAATTCATGAACCCTATAATTCTGTTTAAAGAGAAAACTTCATTGAGCATAATGCCAAGTCATGAGGTTAATTTTATTCTCATTGATTATATCAAGTATTGATGATTTTATATTTTTCAAAAAATTATTTTCATATATTTTATTATTACTGCTATTTTCCCAAATATATTTTGAAGACTCTGTAAGCTAGAAAGCTGGTGTTGAAACAGTTTGATTATAATAATATAAAGATGACATATATCTCCCGAGTTAAGGACAGAAACAGTATTAATGACAGTCTTTATCTTTCCAATTCCTCCTATTTCTACCAAAACAAATGACATAAATTTACATATATAGAGATAAATATATATATAAGCTATATATATATCAGTATGTACAAGATACTGGGTTTAGTTTTAGAAATTTTATCATAAATTAAGGTTATTGCAATATTTCATATAATCTACATGCACAAAACCATGTTTTCCAATACATAATAAAATGTATCTATATTTTGGAGAAACCTGACATTTGTCATTTAAGAAAATGAACACATGCAGGAATACATATATTAAAGGTACAATTTTTGTTCTGGAATCGATTTTTTGCCTGCCCCTCAGCTTCTCCTTGACAACTCTGGAAATATTCAACTAGAGTTTTCATGTGAATTAACCAGGAGGTGGTTTTACACTACTTTATTAAGTTTATTCAGGTGATGAGTCCCTTATCTTATTAAGAAAATAAATGTTATTTTCATTTAAGAAACCACATCACACATAGTCTCCACAGGTATTTGAGCTATTTACCTGTAATAGTAAATTATTTATTCTGTTTCATCTACACAGCTGACACTTCTTATATCCAGCAATACTCATCTGAGAGTAGACTTTCAACGAGTAACCACAGAACATAAAATAGAAAAAAAGCCTTGCAGTTTTTTCTGTGAGTCAAACTGTTTGAAAGCTTCCCTTGTTCTTATTTTTAAAAAGAGATTTTCTTTCATTAATCCAGTTTATAGTATGTGCACATTTTATTGAAACAGAGTGCACTACTCATACATACATCTATTAGGCAAACAAATTACTTTTTGCACTAGGAAAATTGAGGGAGGGCAAGAATTCATTATACAGGCTACTATGGAAAGGACCCTGTAATTAGAAGAAATGTAAGGTGGCTTATAATAGTTAGATGGAAAACTAGAAATGCAATTTTTTTTTAATTTACCAGAACAATTGATGCATCCTAATGCTACAAAACCAGATATGACAAGGTCTATGATTTTTATGTCATTCTGTTTATTTACATTATAGGAAGAGTTTAAAAAATAAAATGTTACATGTTTCTTTGCTGCTATATTGTCATATATCTAGAGAAATTCCTGTCTTATTTGGGTCAAAGATAGTAAGAGCTAATAATTTACATGTTTTTACCAAAGCAACCCCTCACTATTTGGTTCGGTTTTCATCAGTTGAATTCTACTGAGGAAAACCTAGAGTCCAGTTTTTCTTAACCATCCCTTTTATCACATCTTGGAGCAATTTATCCTGCTTAACTATTTCTTAGTGGGCAGCTCATTAATTTTTATGACATCTTCTTTCATTGCTGAATAGCTTTCACTTAAAACACAACAGAACAAAACCATCAATTATTTTTTAATTTTTCCAAAGCAAATTTCCCTGTCACTTTTTTCTGAAACTATTTATCTATGTATCTATCATTTATCATCTATCTGAAGATAAATAACTATAGCTATATAGAGATATCTATATCTGTATTTATGTATGCATATTTATATATTAGTGTCTATAACTACATCTAATATGATTTTGAAGCTGCCATATTACCTACAGGAGAATTTATAGACAGAAGAGGAGGGCAAAATTCTGTGACCAATGAATGAATATTTGACTGAATGAATATTTGACTGAATGAGTGACTTCTGAGGCAATAGATAAATTAGATTTGACAAATTTATGAGAGATGCTTGCTAAGTTTCCTGTTGTTTAACTGTGGTGGATCATGGAACTAGCTAAAAATAATATTGGCAAGAAAAGTAGTACTTATATGATCTTAAGAATCTAATAGTAAAATTGATGATTTCTGTTAAGTAGAAACCTGTGTGTGGTATGGTATCAGAGACTCTGAACTGACTCTACCTATTAACAGAGTCAATGTTTCCATATTGTCTGGTTGTCTTCCAGGTTAAATTGGCTGAGCCTGGACTATATTAGTGGTTCTATAGTAGCAAAATTGCATCTGGGGACCATACACACACTTTCTTTCTTACCAATTTTCACTTGGTTGTATTTATTGAACTTATAGAAGTGCTGAGTGAGTCATGGCAAGTTGCCTGTCAAGTGAAAGGTGCCATCCAGCCTAGCGGAAGTCGGAAAAGGGACTGAACATCTTTATATGTTAGTGGTTGGTAGGCAACAACTTTGCTATTTCACAATTGCGTATGTAAGCAATAAAATCACTTTTATTAGAAACACAAAATTCTAGTTAGAGGATTTTAGTCATTTTTATCTAATGTGGGAATGTCTTCCATCCAACATTCCATTGAAATGTCCACTCAGGCTTTCTGCATGTTTCTAATACAAGGCTACATGACTCAAACACTTCCATTATTTAGTTGTTACAATTATTGGCTATTTCTTAAGTTTTTAACTCTGGATTTTTAAGAAAAATAGAGAAAAAACAGCCTATCAGCTGAATTTGCAAAGAGGATGTTAAGAAATAACATCTGTGGGTTCCAAGTATAGGTCATTTTATTATGAAATTAGAAGTTGTAGTGAATAAACTCATAGCAAATTTGCAATGTGATCTTGTCTTTTTAAAACACTATGTATATCAATTTCTGAAAAATAAAACTTCCAATTATTTTTTACGTAATCTGTTGTTTGTATTTCTCAAGTATTGATCTTGGTTCTTTATTCTAAAACAGTGACTCCCAACGGAAGGAGGAGCAAAATTGTCCCTCAAGGGACATTTGTCAGTTTCCGAAGATATTTTTGGTTGTCAAAATTGGGTGCTACTGGTATCCAGAAAGTAGAGGCTTGGAAAGTTGCTCAACATTCTACGGTGAACAGCATAGCCCACAACAAATTATCTGACCCAAATTGTCAATCTTATCAAGGTTGAGAAACAGTGATCTAAGATACACAAAATAAATCTAACTTTTAAACACACATACTTTTAACTAGAAGTTACTTTCTACATTTAAGAGAGTGTATGAAGAAACAGAAAAGTGACTTGAGCATGTCATAGAGCCAGAAAATATCCCCCAGTTGAACCCAGATTTGTCTGCTTCCTGCCCTGGTATGTAAGACAATGTTTGCTTCTGATGTCAAAGTTATGAAATCAGGGGTAAATCATGACTCTCCTTGTTGGTATTTGATTTTAAGATAGTTAACCAAATCCAGAATTTTGGAAAGCCCTTCACCATGTTTTAGCTCTCTAGCTATAGGATATCTGCCTAGGTGTTTTTCTATCTGTAATGGTATTGCCCAAAACGAGTCAATGTTTTCCTCGTACCCCTACATTTTATAGGATGATTGCTAGTGACTTCTGTATATTTGTCCTTTCTATCAGATGGAAGAAGAAAATAAAGAGTAGAAACTATGAGTCTTTTGTAGTTTACTTAAGTCTGTGTCCAGTAAATGTTCATTCCTTGTTTTCAGTATCCCCCCCATAAATGTATTTTTAAGACTATTTGTTACAAATTTGCACAAGGAATATGGCATAGCTCTAGAGGTCTATGGTCAATTTACACTCCTAAGACAAATATTTTTTAACTCAATAAGTAGAGAACATTTTTCTAAAAATTTTTTTACAGCTAAGCAAGGTGACAGTTGTAGCAAAATATCCTGGCCCAGTTAAATGTTGCTGACATCATCTGAGATAGTAAAGAAACATTGGAGGTAAAAGTGGGACCCATATCAGCCTTTCTAGAGGGCTTGGAAACCTCTGTAGGGCAAAGCTGAAAGGAACTTGAAATCAAATGCAAATTGTGAAACACAAACTACCATTATATTTTGGTTTGTCGGAGAGTATAAAAAATAGTGGTTTTGTTTGTTTGCTATTTTTTGTTTGTTTTTTGAAAGAAAAGCTATCCATGAGAAGTTTGGTATAGTCCACTTAGTGATTCCTTAATTGTACCTTCTCCACCAGTTTGATGTTCTACTTGTACACACATTTATCAAAGTTTTAAAAGTCCTATTGTAAACATGTATTTCTTACTCTTCAATATTTGATACTTTATTCATGAGATTGAAAGGTTTTATTAAAATATTTTTATATCTTTAAGTATATTGACCAAAATTTATTATAAATTCTTTCATGTTTGTAAAAATTCATTTTTGAAGAAAGATGTAACTCTTCGGGTATTTCCAACTAGTCTATGTCATCCACACTCAGGAAATAATTTTTCATTTTTTCATGCAGGTAACGAAAGTGAAAACAAAAAGCAGCTGAGGTGAAAAATATAGGGCAGCAAATACAAGAAATTTAACATGCTTCTAGGGAAACAGAGGGACCTTGTGACAAGAATGATAGCTATTCTAGAGCAGAGAGTAATAGGATTATCCTGAAGAAGGCCTGAGCACAGAATCAAGACTCCTAAATTTGCTCTACATAAATTTGTACCTCTAGGCTGCTGTAGTTGAGGAAATTGAGTTCCTTTGTCTTGGCATCATTTCTTTTACTTATAACAAAAAACTTTTCTAAATTTATCTCAAAATATCCTAATTTTAGATACATTCCTAACACATTTCTAATCTTTAATATAGTTTTGGCTACTTATGAATTGTTTCATTTTTGTAAAAAAGTAATTTTAACATGTTCCCTTTAAAGTTATTTTTAAATTTATATCTTATCCTCAAGTAGTTTATAAAAAAGTACTCAGTGCTACAACAAAAACACAATTAGAACCTACATTTGCTTTAAATTGAGAGATCAGGTAACTACTTATTGAGCATATCCAAATGCCCATGGATGTGGTAAGAACAGAAGATAGACAATACAATTTGGCTGCACTAGAGAGATTACACTCTCATAGAAAAGACCCAAACCAATTACAACACAATGCCTACACAGACTTATTATGCAGAAAATATTCTGTGAGCACAAAAAAAAAAGGGGGGGGCGGGGGTATAATTTTGGCTGGGTGTGAAAAGAAAGGCTTTACAAGTGCAGCATAAATTTTTTTCCTAGAAAAATCTTAAACTACCCTAAAATTCACCATTTTTATGTTCTTGGTTTAATAACAACTTTGATACTATTACATAGCATGTTAAACTAAAATTATAATTATTTGAGTACGTAATATATCATTGCTGGATTCTGGTGCTCAGAAAATAAATCAAAAACATATTGACTAAATAGAAAATATGTTTTCAATCATTTTAATGACAAATTCAATAAAAAACACATCAATGTGACCAGCTCTTTCCTCGTATGTATGTGGTTATTATATCGGAAACTCTTTAAAATATAAATACAGAATTCACTATTACTTTCCCGTACAGAATATTATCTTCCAAAACAACAAAGTCAATTTGTGGTAGCTGTAACTTCCATCCCAGAAGGTTTTACTATTTAACTAAACTGCAACATGATGGTTCCAAATAAACAGAGGTTGCAACTTAATTATTTTTGGATAAAACTTAACAGATCCCAAAATAAGTTTAGGTGGCATACAATTTCTATGCTCTTTCATGTAATAGTTTATTCATACTTGTGTCTATTCAGACCTTATTTACTATCTAGCCAAAATCAGACGTTAGATATATGGTTATTTAAGCTTTTGTATTTTCTGAATAAATAAAGTGGGCATTTCAAGCAAACTACAATTTATAATGAAAAATGTTAAACTTGAGGGTTATATTTATGCATATAATTTTAAATTAAAAATGCATAAGAAACAACTTTTGTCATTTGAATTTTATGAAAAGAAACCCATAGTCTAGGATTGCTGCACAATTTATTTATACTTTTTAAAAATTTTCTTCTGTAATTAAACAGACTCCTCTTTATCTATTGCATCAATGTGTTCATTGGCTTTTCAAACTAATAGAAGGTTTCAAAATGCAGTGATTACTTGATATTAATGGACTCCTTTATCTTGTGCAAATCAGAAATTAATTTTGTAATGTATAACCAGTGAATGGAATCTGAAATATTTCAACATAATTTGAAATAAAATATGTTTCTTAGTTTTATTGCCACAATTATTGAGCAATTATCTTGACGTCACAATCATTTCTTTCAAATACAAAGAAGAATTTTTTTTTAAATTTATTTCAAGTGACTAAAAGTTACAATGAAAAAAAATTAAAAGGCTTTCGTAGTCTTTTATTAACATTTATCCTTAAATGCAATATTGATGCATCTAAAGTGAAATAACATCTCTAAGATCAGAAACATGACAAGGCTGTCCACTATTGCCTCTGTTATTTAATATAACATTGGAGGTCCTAGCGAGTTCGATCAGACAAGAGAAAGATATAAAAGGCATCTAAATTGGAATCGAAGAAGTCAAACTGTCACTATTTGCAGATGATATGATTTTCTATAGAAAACCATAAAGACCCCATAAGAACACTACTAGAAATAATAAGCAAATATATTAAAGTTTCTGTATACAAAATCAATATTCGAAAATTCATAGCATTTCTATATTCTAATAATGAAGTGTCACAAAAAAGAAGTGGAAAAAATAATACCTTTTGCAATTGCAACAAAAAGAATAAAATATCTAGAAATAAATCTAATGAAACATGTGAAGGACTTATATAATGAAAACTAAAAGACCCTATTAAAAGAAATCAAAGTAGATACAAAGAAATAGAAAGATATTCCATGTTTTTGGGTTGGAAGAATCAACATAGTTAAAATGACTTTATTACCTAAAGAACTATACAGATTTAACATAATCCCCATCAAAATCCCATCAGCATTTTTTAAAGAAATAGAACAAAAAACCATCAGATTTGTATGGAAGCACAAAAGATCCCGAATAGCAAAGCAATCCTGGCTAAAAAATTTTAAAAAAATTTAAAAAAAACAAGGCTGAAATTATCTCTCTTCCCAACTTTAAATTATGCTACAAAATGTCAATAATCAAAACGACATGGTATTAGCAGAAAAACAGACACACAGATCAGTGGAACAGAATCAAGAGTCTAGAAGTAAACCCATATTTATATGGGCAAATAATTTTTGACAAAGAAGCCAAAAACAGTGGATAAAGAAAGAAAAGCCTATTCAATAAATGGTGCTGAGAAAACATAAACGCCACATGCAAAAGAATGAATCTAGACTGTTGTCCATCACCACACACCAAAATTGACTCAAACCAGATTAAGGAG
>NW_006443138.1:17894151-17907888 GCF_000325575.1 Pteropus alecto | reverse complement strand
AGCAAATGATCCAGTCAAAAAATGGGCAGAGGACCTGAACAGACACTTCTTCCTAGAGGACATACAAATAGCCAACAGATATATGAAAAGATGCGCAACATCACTAGCTATTAGGGAAATACAAATCAAAACCTCAATGATGTTTACCCAATAAACTTAAAAAAAAGAAAGAAAAAAAAAACCTCGATGAGATACCATCTCATACCTGTTAGAATACTTATAATCAACAGGACAAGTAATAATAACAAATGTTGAAGAGGATATGGAGAAAAAGGAACCCTCATACACTGCTGGTGGGACTGCAAATTGGTACAGCCACTATAGAAAACAGTAGGGAGGTTCCATAAAAATCTAAGAATTGATCTACCATATGATCCAGCAATCACTCTGCTGAGTATTTATCCCAAAGACTTGAAAACTCATATCCAAAAAGATATTTGCACACTGATGTTCATAGCAGCATTATTCACGGTGGGCAGGACATGGAAGCAACCAAAGTGTCCTAAGATAGATGATTAGCTAAAGAAGCTGTAATCCATGTATACAATGGAATATTACTCAGCCATAAGAAGGGATGAAATACTGCCATTTGCAACAACTTGGATGGACCTAGAGATAATCATGCTAAGCGAAATAAGCCAGACAGAAAAAGTTGAAAATCACACGATATCGCTTATTGTGGGATATAAATCTAAAAGCAACAAATGAACAGGGCAAACGAAGCCTCATGGACATGGAAAATAAACTAGTGGTTACTAGAGGGTAGGGAGGAGAGGGGATAGGGGAAGTAAACGGGATAAAAGGGGTTAAATATATGATAATAGAAAGAAATCTAATTATGAGTGGTGAACATACGATGTAAATATATGTATGCCTTACTGTTAAAATTTACAGCTGAAACTTATTGGATTTCGTTAACCAATGTCACCATAAAAATAAATTAATTAATTTAAAAAATAAAATAAAATAAAGACAAGTAAGATATACACATATATAGTTGTATATTGTTTTTATTTGAAGACTTGGGTTTTACTTTAAGAATAATTTGTTGGATTGTTTCTGGTACTATTATCTAATCATTTTTTCTAATCTTTTTCTACACAGTTCCATTAGTTGGAATTTGGTTGTCCTGAATTGCTTAAATATCTATTAAACTACCTTCTCTATTTTTTTCTGGTTATGATTTTTGGTTTTTCTATTTAGTTTATGTATTTTTTTTCAATTCTCTGAATGTTATATTTTTATTTCTAGGGAAAATTTTTGTTTTGTTTAGAAATTACGTATTTGATTATACTAAGAATGAAGCAAAAGAGAGAGAGACTAAGTGTTCCTCATTCATCAGTGAAACTTGTCAACTGATATGCTTCATTTTAGGATGAGTTGGTGAAATTCTTCCATTTTACTGAGAATTCCCAAATAGCAAAACGCAGATGATTTATTCTGGAAAAATTCTACTCCTTCCTAGTCACAAAATTACATTTTTTACATGTATTTACCTATGAAGCAGATACTTGCCTTCTAATCATCTTATGTGCAGAAACAGGAGAAGATGAATGCTGTGAAATTATCTTCCCTTACATATTAGGGCACCCTCCATCTCAGTCTATAGATCCTTTGAGGTTCAGCATTGACAAGTCAGCTCTCCTTTTTCTTCAGTCTTCTCTGAGTATGTCTTGTGTTATGGTTTCCAGTGCCCTGCTTTATCACCCAGCATACTTCTAATCGTTCTTCTTCTAGGTATTTATGAAAACCATTTTTCCATTAATGGCCCCCTATCACTTTTCTGTTTATTGATGCCAGTTTATATGTCTTTTAAGTAATTTTAATGAGGTTCCAGGGGAGTAAGAAGATTAATTTAGTGCAAAACCTTGAACCAGAATCCCCAGTTACCTTTTTAATATTTGATATTTTGATTAATTTGAATCCTTGGCAAGAGGTGCTATCTTACTCATATGTCCTTTCTTAGTTCTTGGCATAGTATTTGGTTCAGAGTTGGCATCTAGTGATGTTCATTTGAGAAATTAATGTTTCTTTGCAAAATGTTCCTTTTTCAACATTCTTACTGTTCTTAAGACCTTGAAAGGAAGAGATTCTCTATCCACAGGTGTGTGTATGCTTTCTTGTTCTTCTGTAATTCTCCAACAGGGCATCTCAGAAAATAACGATGAACTTCTATGTCATCCCAGTTTTGTTAAACACATATCACACCATAAACTTTGGAAGGGGAGTGAATTCTAAACACTAAAATTAAAGTATTTTAATGTGACTGAATTATTAAATGCTACTAAATAAATTATGTCATTGATCAAGAAACCTATTAACTAACTTAGATATTCAAACATATTTGAAAAAGGTTCAAAAGGAATTGGGTTATTGTGGATGAAATAAACGTGTCAAAATTAAGTTTAGTGCAAAACCATCATTAGTCCAATTTTTATTTGTGATTAAAAATGTATTAATATATGTTTTATTTGTCTCTTCTAAACTCCAAATATAATAAGATAGTGGTCCAATATACCATTTTATTGTAACATATTTTTAATAACAGAATTCTACTAAACATCATGTATAGTAATCAAATATTTCAGGAGGAGTCTTAAATATATTAATATTATAAAGAAAATTAAAGATAAAACAAAGACATCTCAGGATCTGCTATTCATGAAAGATAATTCCTGCAACTCTAAAATGATTATAAAAATATGCACTCATAACTTCTTGTTTAAGATTAAGCTGGACTTCTAAACTGCAAAACTGGGCAACATACCGTGAATCACTCTCGGAAATTATTAAAAATAAAACTAATAAACAAGTTAAAAGTAAAACAAACCATGAAAACAATAACATAGCAATTGTTTTATGTTATAGAGGTGGCTATTGTGCTTATGTCCCTCAATAATATTTTTAAGTACTATAATCCTTGTTGGCCATTTACTGATGGAAACTAACTATGCTATGCACTGTATTTTCGAACTATACTTATCTTAAAACTTGCTGCTCACTATACTTCTTTCTTCTACTATAAAGATTAACATTTCCTCTATTAAACTTCTCCCATTTTGTTAGAAAGCCAAGACTATATTTATCTCTGTTCCTTGGGAGGTATCAACTATCTCAGCCTCTTTCAACAGAATCGGGAATTTGTGAGCCAACTGAGCAATAACATTTAATATGAGATGTTCAGCAATGTTAATATCCACGAGTGTTTTAAAATAAACTTTGTTTTAAAAAAAACTTTGTTTTTCTTTCAATTGTATTCAGTTACATTAAGTACTATTGTATGACAAAAAATATATAGTTTATGGAAGCAAATGGTCCTGAATTTCAACCCTTGCTCCATAATTTCTATTATCTTGGAAAATTTACTTGATTTACCTTTGAGGTTTTAGTTTCTACTTCTGTGAAAGACTTTCGTGATAATTAAATAACAGTAAAGGATTTAGCACAGTGATTGGTATACGAGGCTTATAATACATGTTATTTCTTTCCATAATTTCTAAAGACAGGATCAAAAAAAGATGCTATGTTTGAATAGCCATGGTCTCAGCTCATGTAAGAAGTATACCTTTGCGAAAATGCATTTTGTAATGTCATATATTTGCCACTTATGCATATGCCACTTAAAACTCTTTTTTTTACTTCTTTACATAAATGACGTACTTTTGGCCTCAAAGTAGGCTGAGCTTTCATTAGTTTAGATCTGTGGGAAAATAATCCTGAATACAATAAAACCAGAAAGTATCTTGGCTATGGAGTTAGATATCAAGAAAATTAGTCATTAAGACTTTCTAAAGGACTTGGTTTAAACTAATTGGAAAATTAAGACTATGTGAGAAAAAACATTTGCTCTATAGTACAGACACCCAGTTTTTGCTAACGAATAATTGGGCAAATTACTTAACATTTCTAAAGCATAATTATGGGGAGAATATATATACACACACACACACATATATAATTAAATTATGTAAATGTATAATACATATAATATGGGAAATATATGTACAAATAGTCTCTCTAAAGATATTTATTATATTGGGAAAAGATTATACTTGACAGAGATGGGGAGATTTTATTGTCCTATTGATGATTTATTCCAAGACTGATGGACCTGAAAATCTTTGGGAATATTAAAATATCCTTGTAATCTTTGCATGAAATAATTTAAATATGGCTCTTATTCTAAGTGTAAAGGAGTGAAACTGCACATTATGTGCACAAGAAGACCCATCATTTGCTAAAATCCCAGGAATGTTATTAGAGTGTTAATTAAGAGCAATAGGAGCATTATATCACTAGCAAACTTCATTAAAGTTAGGCCATTCTCTGTCAAATATTCCATAAGTACTATGTACAGTGTAAATAAAGTAGTAAGTTATTCAACCATGGAATCATAATGAATCTAAAACAGGTCTACATGGTCTTATTCTTGGTGTCAGTCCAAGTTATTAAGGCATACCACAGGAAACAATGAAAGAAGCATTTATTAAACAGCCATTATTTGTCAGCTACTGTGGTAGGAACTTCATAAATATTGTCTCCTTCTAAAGATTCTAGTGCTCATCTTTTAAAAAGAATGTTCCCTTTCCCCTCCAAAGGTTTAACTAGAGATTAAATCTCATCACTCTTTTAATAAGTATATTCTTTACAGCTAGATATAGTCATTTTAGTCAATGACATCTGAGCTTAAATGATGTTCACAATTTTCAAATCATGTTTTTGTAAAATAATTTGCCTTACACTTCTTTTTAATTTTTCCAGTGTGGTGAAATGAGGTCATGGTGTTGTGAACGGCAATATCAGGTATATGAGACTAACAATAGAGGCTGCGAAAAAACAAGAGAAGGAATCTGGATTCCTGAACGACTATAGAATAGTATGAATTCAACTCTCAATCACTTGCTTATCGCTAGACATCTACTATGAGACAAAATAAACTTTAACCTTGATTGAAGCAATTTATTTTAGGAGTTTTTAATAGTTAAGTTCTATATTCCAATTACCTGAAAAGTTGGTTAATCTCTGTTGCTAAAAAAATAATAATCTCTAAAAGTGCTGGCTTAGAACTTTGGAGGACAGGCAGTATTGCAGTCTAAAAAGCTGATGATTGTCAATATGGTATGGCAAACAGTTGGTTAAATTGCTGTTGTTTGCTAACTTAGAAAGCAGACTACATAGCTACCAAGTCTATAAGTATAGGGGAACTGGATGAGAATATAATAATTTAAGGTCTCTTATAAGTTTGGAAAATCTATTTAAATGCAATTAGCAGGAAATATTATTCTTGTTCAGAAATTTTCTATGAGGCATCTCATTAAGAATTTCAGCCACATATTGTGTCAGACTAGCAAAAATTAGTCTTAGGGAGGTATTTCCGATAGCTTATTGCTTCATACAGCTTCATTAAAAATGGGAGACAAGTAATTCAAGCACAGAATTCAGTAAGCAAAATAGAATTAGTAGGCTTAGATATGATGTCAAGAATAGATCTGTAGGTTTGGTTATTCAGCAGTAGAATTTTGTGGAAATGAATAGAGTAGAAATCTACTATACTTGCCAGAGAAACAAACCTGAATTACAAAACTGTTATTGTAACATTCTTATAAAAGCCCTCAGACTCCCAAACTTGCCCTACCAGGAAGCAGATGCCAAAGCTCACCATTTCCTAAACAAGGCACGCATTCTAACACTCATTTAAATGTGGCCATGCGGAAAAAAAAAAAAAAAAAAGAAAGAAAGAAATGAAGCATCAATTAATGTAGACTGAATTTTGCAACAAGCTCAAAATCTCTACAATGTAGAATCAAAAAAAAAAAAAAATTTATTTCCTGGACCTGCAATGTTTGATGTGAAATCAGACATCTCTCTGGGGCAGAAGGGTCCCCTTGTCAACATATTTTTCCACCATCATAATAATGCTTCCACATATTTCACTGGCCAAAAAAATGTCATGTGGCCATATGTGACTTCAAAGAAGTATGAAAGAACAATTTCCCTTCTGCCTCTCTATTAGAAGTGAAGGGGAGCTCATTAGTATTAAATATTAATAATATCTACCTTAAATTGCTAAGAAAATATTTCTCAAGAGCGAAACCAAGAGCCATAGACAACAAGGTACAAAAGAGTTTCTTTCAGAGAGAGAGAGAGACCAGATACACCTGATGGGCTCAAAGAAGAACCTATTCTATTGACAGAACAAGATTCTCCTTAATTTTTGTCTATTAGGAATTATAACTGAATGTGCTTTCATTCAACCTTTTTCCAAATGGGGGTTTTTATTGTATTTAGCCAGTTTTAATTCTGTCATTGTATATTCAATGTGAGAAGATAAATAGCATTTTTTAAAATTGTGTAGATCAGTTGCAGAATGATATATAAACTGAATAGAAGGGACATCATGCTGTTCAGAGATCCTGGATTTTAAACTTGAAGTAACTGCATGGGGTTTTGGAGTTTCTTCATTGGAAGGAGAGTAAATGTGTTCTGTTTATGGGGAAAATAATATGAATAGATTTTTGATGGAATCAAACTGAAGTTGATTACAGAGAAAGCTAAATGTCCCTGGATCCATTATAACCTTCCTCTTGTGTGATTGAACCTCTCAGGTTTTAGTTAAGCACATTACCACCTATGTCATTCTGGGTCCCCTGAGCAGCATATGACAAGGCAGAATTATACGTGAAGGAGATTTAAACTCCAGGTGAAGGAGAAAAGGTTTAAGAACTGGCAAGGAGAATCTTCACATGGGACACAGTGGGGTATCTGTAAAAGGAAGAAGAGAAGGTAAATGATGGGGTAATGAGTTTAAAAGTTTAGTGCAGCTTTGAGGCAATATATGCCAGACCAATAAGGAGCTCCAGACAAATAATTGCCTATTAGATGAATTCCAAGTTGAGCAGAAATGGTCTTGCTCTAGTACCTCAGCAAGCTCAATCATTGGTTTGGTGTAGGCCAAGGAGAATGTGGACTTGGCTGAAACGCTACAGTGACTTCAAAGGTGCAAAAACTGTGTATTGTCAGCCAATTGCATTCCTCATAGCACCTCCTCTTAAAGAAAGATCTGAGTTGCGCATTTCCACAACTGAAACATTATTCAACCAGTAACTACCTTTATCAGTCTTTCTTGACTCTAGGTGTGACCATAAAACTAATTGTGGTTTATAGAATAAAAACAGAAGTGATTTTTGCTATTTCAGTATAGTATTTTATAAAGTAACTGCTTGTTTTCCATTTCCTCTTTTTCTCTCATTAGAAAGGTTAAAATATGGATGATATTATGTGAAGTAAGACAAGACCTTAGGCGATGATAAATCAAAGTTATAAGAAAATTGAGTCCCTTTATGACCTTTAAGTAGGTTATTTTCCATGCTGGTTTAGCTGCTTTTTTTCTAAATCAACTTCTCATCTCTAGATGGTTATTTGAGAGATAATTAAGCTTCTATCTTATTTAGAGCAGAGGTCTTAGGGTCTCTTTGTAGTAGTAATTAAACCTACCCAACACAAACTTTACTCTAAAACATAATACAAACATCACCCCAATAAAAAAGCAGATATAACCTAGATTCAGAAAGTCTTTCTCAAGTTTCCATTGCTGGTAATCAATAGAACTAGTGCTCAAATTCAAATTGTGGAACAAGGCCTAACTAGAATTATGATTAGTACTTAAAAATTCTTCCTAGATTCAGGTAACGATTTCTAATGTTGGCTCTACTATTTACTAGCTATGTGATCTTTGGCTAGTCATTTAACCTCTCTAAACCTCAACTTTCTATATCTACTTTGACATGGCCATTATAATTGCATATATTCATAAGATTATGAAGATTAAATAATAAATAAATAGCATATTATTCCAAATAAATGTAGAACTTAAACATTATTATAATTATTTATTCAATGTTATTAGTTTTCTTTTTTTATACCCCTTCCATTATTCTCTCACTCCTTAGCTCTTCTACCTCCCATATTTATTTGTGTCCCTTTTTCGAAGATGCAAAAATACAGTTGCCGATATTATTAATTAACTCACGATAATTCAAAAACTTATCATTTGCATGTTAATTTATATTTTTTATTTTATAAAGTAAAACCAAAAACACAGAAATAACTATTCGATAACAGTATAAACTATGAGTATATTTTACTAATTTAAAATGCATATAAATGACAGAAAAATTGCAAGAGTTTAGAGAGATGTCAAAAAAGAATTTAAAATGTTCAGGGGACAATTAAAAATAGAACTATTAATGAACTATCTATCAATAACTGTACAAATTTGTTGCTAAAATATGACCAGTGACTCAGACAAGCATTTAAGAAATATAAAGAATGTAAACAGTGTGGCAAAGATACGGTCCATGAGGAGAAAAATAGATATAAAGTTAGAAAAAGTAAGGGTTTTTCTTTAAGTGGATGATTGTTCAAACCTATTTTTAAGAATATAAACATGAGGGGAAAATCATAAATAAATTCCATATGGGATAAATTAAATTGTCAAATCTATTAAAATCAAAGTGTTTTAAATATATTTATTTAGGTGAAAAACTAGACTATGAGAGTACTGATATAAGAAAGATGAAAAGAAAACATATGTATATATTTTATGGCAATGAGTTTTTGGAAGAACATTTTTGAAAAACCTGTAATTTTAATGGGGGCATTGGGCTAAAAGTACATTTGGCTTCTGAAGAAAAAGACTGAGATTAACTAGAGTTTCCATTTAGAGACAGCATGTTCAGGCACAAATCTGCCCATACCATCTGGGATTAAATATGCAAATACCTACTAGCTATGAGAGGTTAACTAGGCTCTCTTGATCTAAATCATGTTTCTCTAAATTGTTGTTCTAGATGTTTATTTTTAACCACTATACATTTAAGCTCATGATTTTTCTTTTCTTTTTGTTTTTCTTATTTGTCTTTTACTAAAGATAAACCTTAAGATATAAACTGGTTCTGGTTTGAACAGAATGTGGCTTTCGTTATCAAAAACATGTATTATTTTCCTATTGGTTATATGAGGTGTTTAAAATATATTAAATTGACTCAACATTTTTACCTCTTTCTATCTGGAAAAATGGAAATATTACTCTGACATGCAAGGATAATCCCATTATCACTATGCTGTGCTCTATCACCTCCTCCCTATGCCTTGTACTATTTCTCATCATTATTTAACCATGTTCTAAGTTTCGAAAAAAAAAATCTTTAATTCCACCTGGCTGTTGAATATAATTGTCTCTTTCATTCACACCCAGGAAATCAATTACCTCTTTCATTTCCACTGTCTTGCTTTCAACTTTTCTTCTATTTGCTGTACAAACTCATAAGCTGGTATCTACATTTAAGTTTTTACTGAATCAAGCCTGGTTAAATATATATATGATTACTGTGTAGAAAATTGACTTTTGGTTGCTATTTTATTTTTTAATTTCTCTTTGATTTAACACTGTCTACCTCTTTTCTTCTTCACATGCCTTTTGCCTTGACATTTGGGACAATGCACTTCTCCATGTTTCCTCCTACATATATAGTAAATTCTTCATCTCTTTCATGGCCTTTTTTCCTCGGCTCAATTTTTATCTGTTGGTGTTCTCCAATTTTCAACACCCACCACCATATCTTCTAATGACACATTCTTCTTGGTGAAAACATTCATTTCCATGACTTCGCGCATCACTTATATGCTCATGAATGTCCATTTTTTAAAATCTGCCCAAATTTCTGTCTTAAGATCATATTTGCAGATTTAATTCTGTAATATAAATTTTTATTTAGACATTCTATAAGAAATCCTTCACTCAGTGTGTCCTCAAATCAATTTATTATCTCCCATATACTACAAAATTTCTCTTTTCTGGTGTTAACAGAAGGACATGGTATAATAGCCAGTGTCTAAAGCCAGAAATCAACTTTTGAATTGTGATTATTTCATCTCTTTCATCCATTCATCTAAGCAATAATTAAAGTTGTCTCTGTTCTGTACATCTCTTTTGACACTTTTTATTTCACATGATAGTCACTTCTCATCAGATTAATACACAGCCTATTCTTTCTTTTTCTGTATTTGCCTTTCCTCCACTCTTCTGCATTCTCCACAGTGCTGTTCAGAATGTTCTTTCTATCCATATGATTATGTCATACCTTTTCATAGTTCTTTATTGATAGGAGGATCAATAATAATCTAAAATAAACTAGAATTTTTTAGGAAAAGCACATTACCATAGATATTAAATAGCCTTGGTAAATTAATAGTACACATAATTATTTTACATTAAATTGGCCAATTAGATAGAAAAAAAAATTACCCATATGATTCTAGAAGAGCATATTTTGTCTCACATTAGCAACTTCTACCAAAACTGTAGATATATAGTTTTTATGTAATACATTGAGAACTGGGTTGCAGGCATAAATAATTCAATGCAAGCACTAGTCACATTTCTGTTTCAAAGCATTGCTGTAAAGATATAATATGATAAGATAACAATATTTTGCACTCTATATTAATTGTTTTCAAATGTAAATATCATTTTTTTTTATACATATCACTGTTCTCTACCTTCTTTCACTGACTCATTGTGGTTATGTTTTTCTATATGCTTCTTTTATCTCTGCTCTTTGCTATAATTAAAACCTGATTCTCTCCCCATATCTTCAAGTAATATTTTTAAAAATCATTGTTTAGATTTATTTATGGCTTCCTAGAATACAACAACAGCTGTTTCACATTTTCCCTGTCAATCTCTTGCTATTATGTTAGCAACATGACAACACATTCTTTTAACCATTCAGAACCCTGTACCATATAGCCATTCAATGCCTATGTAGATTCCTTTTTACTTGCTACATTAGAAACTAATATTGTATAACAAACGTCAACTAAGAATCTTTAATTCATGTATAATGTCTGCTTTGCTCGTTATTATTTATTTACATTTACTCAGATCCAGTTTCTACTCTAGAATCAGTTGTCATATTGCATGACACCAAATATGTGTTATTAAATCAATGAAACCAAATCAAGATATACATTGAGTCCCTGTTACATGCTCTGCTTTGTGATGTGTGTTGCAATTAAAATAAAGATAACCAAGTCAGGACTATCAAGAAGTTAACATAGCAATAAAAAGAATACACATAAATATTTTAAGGAAATTAGCACTAACATGATATAGGATAAGGAGGAGAGTGGTAGTAGGAGAAATTGAAATGAAAGATGGTATTCTACAGAATATAAAACCAGAAGAAAGTAAGATTTTTCTATTTTACTAATTGATCTGTTGTGTGTTTGTTTTTATCTTCTGTGGGTAGAAGAGTACCTAGCACACAGTGGGCACTATTTTTTTTTTTTTAATAAATTCCTTCGTTTGAGGAGAGAGACAAGATTTCAAAAGCATCTGAAATTTGATATGACCTTTAAAAAGTAACTAAGATTTCAATGACTGGATGTGCAAAATGAGAAAATTCTAGGTTCATAGGAAGTTGATAATTATAGGCCTTCTTCTACAAAGCATTCATCCCACTATGTAAGAAAAGCAACAATAGATAGAGAAGTCCATTTTTTTTCCCCTTCATTAAAGGAGTAAGGATTGTAGGAAAGTCAGAAATATAGTTTGGTTACATATTATAAGAGATTTTGAATGTAGATTGAAGAACCTCTGCCTATTTGGACACCGATGATAACACAGTGATACATTTTGAAGCAAAGTAAGACCATTTAAATTCTAATTTAGCAAGACAATATTTCAGCGATCTGTAGGCTTATTTGAAGGGAGAAATATACAGGGAGAGAGACCATTAGTGAAACATACCAAAATGTGACTCTTCCTATCTTCGAGATGGTTCAGAATCCAAAGACAAGATCCAAATTCTGACACATTCTAAATCAAGTTGCTGAACCATCTATGTGGGATATGCTAAGAGAATACGAAAGTGGTTTTATTAGCATTAGTTTTTCATCCTCCATCAAACAATGTAAGAAAGAAAAATATATATATTGATAGTTTGATGAGACTAGTTTGAGAAGACTTCCTTCATAAAGGAGATCTAAGCATATTATGTTATATATGAATAAGTTTCATCAACTCCAGTCTAGTGAAAAGATGTTAAAGAGAACAAATTTAGAGATATTTTAAATAAAGCTTTACAGATGTAGTTAAAGCTATGTCTGTAACTTCTCTACAATCTCACTTTTTTCTTTTCTCTTCAAATCTAAATACAACTGCATCTATGTTTTTATAATTTATTGCCTATGCACATGCCTATATATATACATATCTACATATATATGTGTGTGTGTATATATATACGTGTGTATATATATACATATATATATGTATATATATATATACACAGTGAAAAAACACTGGTGTATATAATCAAAAAATTTGTTATAATAATATATGTTTGCAACAAAAGTGATTTTAAGATTTATCAATTTTGGTAAATATAAATCAAGTGCATTCATTTTGCCTGCTGTTTGATATTACATTGTATAAATATTTCATAGTTTATTTATACTTCCTAATCTTAAAGTCTATTTTATTTGCTTTCTTTCCAATCACAAATAACATTGAAATGAGTAACATTATATTTCTCTCATCACACAAATATAGAAACATTTCTTTAGAATATATCGGTACCAAGGATTGTTCTAGGTCTTTATATGAGTGCCTCCTTTTTTAAATTAAATTAGTCAAGGTGACATTGAATAATACAAATATATAGATTTCAAGTGTACAATTCAATAATACATCATCAGTATATTGCACTGTGTTCACCACCCAAAATCAAATCTCTTTTCATCATCATATATTTAACCCCTTTCTCTTAGATACCTTCCCTCCCTCCTTTCTCTCTTGGTAATCACTAAACTGATGTCTGTGTCTATGAGTTTTTGTCTATTTGTATTGTTCATGTGTTGATTTCAGTTTTATATCCCACATATATGAGCATCTTCTAAGACTTTTTTTTTTTTTTGCTTTTTTTGGTTGTAACTGTGTTATATATATACATTTATCATGATGTTTAAGTTCCAGTTCTGAATTTTCTACTTTATTTAATTGATCTACTTGCCTTTCCCTGGACAAACACCAAAATTCTTGAATTTAATAGATTTAACTTGTGTTTTAACTTTTATAGCTCATATCTTCTCTTCTTGGTTTCTGTTATATTATCTGGACTATACTTGGCCTTTGAAATTTCATGTGAATTTAAAGAGGAGTTTTTCACTAAATTACAGAACATCCATTATTGAAAACCACTTGCTTTACAGTATTCTTATAGCTAAGGCTATAAAGAAGAAGCTGCGTTGAGACTGATAGGAGGAGTAGAAATGAGGAATAGATAGATCCCACAACCATGGTGTGGCCTTTAAGAAACAGGAGGAATATCTTGGCTCCAGAGGTTCCCCTTGCAGAGCGAAGGGTCCCAGCCCCATACTAAGCTCCTCAGTCTAGGGCTCCAGTGCTGGGAAGAGAAGTTATGATAACACATGGCTATGTAAACCAGTGGGATTGTGGTTGAATGAGATGGAGGGCTGCTGGAGACCTAGGTGCTACAGATCTTAAAAGGACAGTAAGTCTCACAGACTTACTTGTTCACAAACTCACACACTCTGAGTTCCAATGCTGAGGAAGCAGTTCACAAACACGAGATTTATATGGGGAGGAGTTGAATTGACTAGTTTCAGAGTGAGGGCAGAGGGGCAGGGCTCAGGGCAACTCTCTCCATGGAT
>NW_006443138.1:17864151-17889151 GCF_000325575.1 Pteropus alecto | reverse complement strand
TATAGAAACAAATGAGAATGAAAGTACATCATATCAAAATTTTGGGGACATGGCAAATTCATATCATTACAGGCCTATCTCTAAAAACAAGAACGAGCCCAAATAAACAACCTAACACTGCATCTTAAAAAACTAGAAAAAAAAAACAATAACAACAAAGCCCAAAGTCAGCAGAAGGAAAGAAACAATCAAAATCAGAACAGAATTAAATGAAATTGAGAACAGAAAGATAATAGAGAAAAATAAATGCAACAAAAAGCTGGTTCTTTGATAAGATTAATAAAATTAACAACACTCTGACTAGACTTACTAAAGGAAAAAGAGAAAGGAACACAAATAAATAAAATCAGGAATGAAAGAGGATAAGTTATGACAGATACCACTGAAATACAAAGGATTATACAGAAAGACTATGAAAAATTATATGACACAAAATTTAATAACCTAGAAGAAATGAACAAATTCTTAGAAATATGCAACCTTCCTAGAATGAATTAGGAACAACTGGAAAATCTAATTAGACCAATCAGTAGCATGGAAATTGAAACATTCATTGAAAAACTTCCAAAAAGTAAAAGTTCAGGACCAAATGGCTTCACCAGTGAATTCTACCAAATATTCAAAGAGGATTTAATTCTTCCTCTTCTCAAACTCTTTCAAAAAATTGAAGAAGAGCCAGTAGTTCCTAACTCATTTTGAGGCCAACATTACCCTAATACCAAAACTTGATCAAAATGATACAAAACAAAAACTGACAAACCAATATCTCTCATGAACACAAATGCAAAAATCCTAAATTAGATACTAGCTCATCGAATACAACAATATATTTAAAAGATTATACACCATGATCAAGTGGGCTTAATCACAGGGCAGAGTGATGGTTTAACACATGTAAATCGATTAATATGATACACCGCAAAAACAAAAGAAAGAGTAATAATCATATAAACATATCAATAGATGCAGAAAAAGCCTTTGACAAAATACAGTAACCATTTATGATTAAAACATTTAACAAAATAAGTATAAAAGGAAAGTACCTCAACATAATAAAGGCAATATACAGCAAAGCCTCAGCTAACATTATACTTAAGAGTAAAAAAATAAAAACCTTTCCTCTAAAATCAGTAACAAGACAAGGCTGTCAACTATTACCACTATTATTCAGTACAATTTTGGAAGTCTTGGCGAGTACAATCAGACAAAAGAAAGATATAAAAGACATCCAAATAGAAAATGAAGAAGTCAAACAGCCATTATTTGTGGATGACATGATCCTCTATATAGAAAAGCCTAAAGACTCCACTAAGAAACTACTAGAAATAATAAACAAATACAGTAAATTTTCAAAATACAAAAATCAATGTTCAAAAATCCATAGCATTCCTATACGCTAATAATGAATTTTCAGAGAAAGGAATTTAAAAAAAAAAAAATCTCTTTTACAATTGCAACAAAAATAAAATATCTAGGAATAAATCTAATGAAACATGTGAAAGGCCTATATAATGAAACCTATAAGACACTATTAAAAGAGAGTGAAGAATAAACAAAGAAATGCAAAGATATTCTGTGTTCTTAGATTGGAAGAATCAACATAGTTAAAGTGACCTTATTACCTCAAGAAAAATCCCATCAGCATTTTTTAAAGAAATAGAACAAAAAACCATCAGATTTGTATGGAAGCACAAAAGATCCCGAATAACAAAGCGATCTAGGCTAAAAAAGAACAAGGCTGGAAGTATCACTCTTCCAACTTCAAATTATACTACAAAATGTCAGTAATCAAAACAATATAGTATTGGCAGAAAAACATACAGAAACCAGTGGAACAGAATTAAGAGTCCAGAAGTAAACTCTGTTTTTATGAGCAAATAATTTCTGACAAAGGAGCCAAAAACATACAATGGAGAAAGGAAAGCCTCCTCAATAAACGATTCTGGGAAATTTGGAAAGCCACATGCAGAAGAACAAAATTAGACTCCCAAAATTAAGTCCAACTGAATCAGGGATTTGAATATAAAACCTGAAACAATAAATCGCATAGAAGAAAACATAAGGTACTAAACTCATGGACTTTGGACTTAGTGAGGATTTTATGAGTTTATGAATATCAAAGACAAGGGAAGTAAAAGAAAAATAAATGAATGGCACTATATCAAACTGAAAAGCCATTCAGCAAAAACAAAAACAAAACAAACAAACAAAACAACAACAACAACAACAACAACAAAAACCTGTCAACAAGGTAAAGAGACAACCATCTGAATGGGAGAATATATTTGGATATTAGGCCGTCTAATAAGAACTCATACAACTCAGTAACAACAACAACAACAACAACAACAACAAAATCCAATTAAAACTGGGCAGAGGACTTGAACAGACATTTCTCCCATGAAGACATACAAATGGCCAAAAGACAAATGAAAAGGTCCTCAACTTCACTAGTTATCAGAGAAATGCAAATCAAAACCACAATGAAATATCACCTCACACCTGTTAGAATGGCTATCTATAACAGAACAAATAATAACAAGTATTGGAGAGGTTGCAGGGGAAAAGGAACCTTCATACATTGCTAGTGGGACTGCAAAATGAAACAACCACTATGGAAAACAGGATGGAGGTTACTCAAAAACTAAGAATTGAATTACCATATGATCCAGCAATCTCTCTTTTGGGAATTTACCCCCCAAACCTGAAAACATTAATCCATAAAGATATATGCACCCCAATGTTCATAGCAATATTATTCACAGTGGCCAGGACGTGGAAGCAACTAAATTGTCCTTTCATAGATGATTGGCTAAAGAAGCTGTGGTACATATATACAATGGAATATTACTCAGCCATAAAAAGAGATGAAATACTGCCATTTGTGACAACTTGGATAGATCTCGAGATAATTATGCTAAGTGAAATAAGCCAGACAGAAAAAGTTGAAAACCACATGATATCATTCATATGTGGGATATAAATCTAAAAGCAACAAACAAACATGACAGAGACTCCTGGATATGGACAGTGAATTTGTGGTTACCATAGGAAAAGGGGGAAGGTAGAGGTAAGAGGGGTTAAATATTTGGTGATAGAAGGAAATCTAACTATGAGTGGCGAACACACAAAGCAATATATATATATATATATGACATACTGTTGAATTTTACACTTGAAACTTATTGGATTTTGTTGATCAATGTCACTTCAATAATTTTGGAATTAAAGAAAAAAACTTTAAATTTGAAAAAGAAAGAGAAAGAAAGAAAAGCAAGATGTACAACCAAGATTACTTTACCTAGCAAGGCTATCATTTAGAATCGAAAGACAAATAAAGAGTATACCGCCCCCCCCCAAGAAAATAAAAGGCTAAAGGAATTCATTACAACCAGACCAGTATTATAAGAAATGTTAAAGGGACTTTTTATCTTTAAGAAGAAAAAAAAACAAAAATATGAGTAATAAAATGGCAATAACTACATATCTATCAACAATTACTTTAAATGTAAATGGGCCTACAGCCTTGCCACCCTGAACAAGCTCGATCCTGTCTGATCTTGGACACTAAGCAGGGTCAGGCCTGGTTAGTACTTGGATGGGAGACTGCCTAGGAAGACCAGGTGCTGTAGGCGTAAAAAATAAGAGATCGTAAGCTAACAAGTTCTTTGCAATCTGTGAGGCCTACCAAGGGCTGCCTCACCTAAAAAAAAAAAAAAATCTAAATGGACTAAATGCTGCAATCAAAAGACATTGGGTAGCTGAATGGATTTTTTTAAAAACGATCTCTATATATGTCACCTACTAGAGGGCCCTTCAGATCAAACGACACCCACAGACTAAAAGTAAAGAAATGCACAATGGTTTTTCATGCAAATTGAAACAAACAAACAAACAAAAATCTGGGGTACCAACACTTATCTCAGGCAAAATAGACTTTAAAACAAAAGCTGTAATAAGAGAGAAAGAAAGCAATTTCCTAAAGTCAAGAGGATCTATCCAACAAGAAGACATAGCTCTTATGCACAATTACATAGTCTATGTAGGAGGATCAAAATATATAAAGCAAATATTGACAACATAAAGGAAGAGATCAACAGTAATACAAGCATAGTATGGGACTTTAATACTCCATTGACATCAACAGATAGATCATCTAGGCAGAAAATCAACATAGAAACAGTGGCTCTAAATAACACATTAAACCACATGGCCTTAATTTATATTTTTAGGATATTTAACCCAAAAGCAGCATAATATACATTTTTCTCAAGTTTACTTGAAACATTATTCAGGACAGACCACATGTTAGGACACAAAATAAGTCATCTCAATAAATTAAAATCATATAAAGCATCTTCTCCAATCGCATTGGTATGAAAACAGAAATCAATTACAAGAAAAAAACTGAAAAACATATGAACATATGGAGGCTTAATAATGTGTTAATAAACAATGAGTGGGTTAACAATAAAATCAAGGAGGAAATCAGAAGATACCTTGAAATGAAGATGTAAATAAAACAATCCAAAAATCTTTGAGACACAGCCAAAGCAATTCCAAGCGGGAAATTTATAGCAATACAGCCTACCTCAAGAAACAAAAAAAATCTCAAATGAACAATCTAAATTTACATGTATGGAAACTAAGAAAAGAAAATCAAAGTCCAAAGTGAGTAAAATGAAGAAAATAATAAAAATCAGAGTGGAAATAAATAAATGTTAAAGGGACTTTTTTACTTTAGAGTTAAAAAAGAAAAAAAACAATAGAAAAGATCAATGAAACCAAGAGCTGGTGCTTCGAAAAAATAAGTGAAATTGATAAACATTTAGCCAGATTCATCAGAAAAATAAGAGAGAGGGCCCTAATAAATACAATCTGAAATGAAAAGGGAGAAGTGACAACCAACACCACAGAAATACAATAGATTACAAGGAAATACCACAAACAATTATATGTCAACAAATTGAACAATCTGGAAGAAACTGATAAATTTCTAGAAACATACAATCTTCTAAGGTTAAATTAAGAAGAAACAGAAAAATCTGAGCAGATTGATTACTACTAACAAAATTGCATCAATAATCAGAAAACTTCCAATGAACAAAGGCCCTGGATCAGATGGCTTCACAGGTGAATTTTACCAAACATTCAAAAACAAATTAATACTTATCTTTTTCAAACTATTCCAAAAATTGAAGAGGATTAAAAGCTCCCAAACTCATTTTACAAAGCCAGAATTACCCTGATATGAAAATCGAAAAAAAAAAAAAAAACACTACAAAAAAGAAAATTATAGGGTGATTCCCTGATGAACATAGATGCAAAAATCCTCAACAAAATATTAGCAAACGAAATCTGCAATACATTAAAAAGATCATACTCCATGATCAAGTGAAATTTATTCCCAGAATGCAAAGATGTTTCAATATCTGCAAAGCAATTAAAGAGATACACCACATAAATAAAATGAAAGGACAAAAATTATATGATCATATCGATAAATGTAGTAAAAGCATTTGACAAAATCAAACATCCATTTATGGTAAAAACTCTCAGCAAAGTGGGAATAAAGGGAACATACTTCAACATAATAGAGACCATATATGACAAAGGCTAACATCATACTCAACATGGAAGAACTGAAATTTTTTTCTTTAAGTTTAGAAACAAGACAATCTGAAATGAAAATGTCTACTTTCACCACTTTTATTCAGCATAATATTGGAAGTCCTAGGCACAGCAGTCAGAGAAGATAAAGAAATAAAAGGCATCTGAATTTGAAACAAAGAAGTAAAATTGTCATTATTGCAGATAACATGATACTATATATAGAGAACCCTAAAGAATCCACTAAAAAACTATTAGACCTAATAAATAAATTCAGTAAAGTAGCAAAATACAAAATTAATATTCATAACTTAGTTGCATTTTTATATACCAATAACAAACTATTAGAGAAATTAAGAAAAGAATTCCATTTACAATTGCATCAAAAAGAATGAAATACTTAGGTATAAATTTAATCAAGGAGGTAAATTATAGGCCATTAAAGAAAAAAAAATTAATATAAATGAATGGAAGCATATACCATGCTCATAGATATGAAGAATTAACATCGTTAAAATGTCCATATGACCCAAAGCAATCTATAGATTTGATGCAATTTCTATCAAAATACCAATGGCATTTTTCATAGAACTAGAAGAAATAATACCAAAGTTTACATGAGACCACGAAAGATTGTGAATAGCCAAAGCAATCTTGAGAAAGAAGAATAGAGTTGGAGCTGTCACACTATCTGATATCAAACTATTATACTACAGGGCTACAATAATACAAACAACATGATACTGCAATAAAATAGACACATAGATTAAAGGAACAAAATAGTTAACCCAGAAATAAATCCATGTGTATAGGTTCAATTAATCTATGACAAAGGAGGCAAAAACATACAATGGGGTAAAAACAGTCTATTCAATAAATGGCATTGGAAAAACTGGAGAGAACAAGAGTAAAATTGGACCACTTTCTTACAGCACATATAAGAATAAATTCAAAATGAATTAGTCTTAAATGTAAGCCCCAAAACTACAAAACTCCTAGAAGAAAACATAGACAGCAAACTCTTTGACATCACTCTTGGTAATATTTTTTTAGATATGTCTTCTCAAGCAAGGGGAATAATAATAAAAAAAATAAACAAATGAGACTTCATCAAACTAAAGAGGTTTTACACAGTAAAGGAAAACAAAAAGATAACCTACTAAATGAAAGAAGATATTTGCCAAAGGTACATTGGATAAAAGGTTAATATCTAAGATATATAAGGAAATAATATGACAACACAAATAATCCAATTAAAAATTTGGCAGAGAGCCTGGATGACATATCTCCAAAGAGGACATAAGGTGGCTAGTGGAATATGAAAAGATGCTAAATATCACTAATCATCAGAGAAATAAATGCAAATTAAAACCACAGTGAAATATCATTTTACACCTGTCAGAGAGGCTATCATCAATAAATCAACAAACAAAAGTGTTGGTGAGGATGTGGAAAAAAGGGAACTCTTATGCATTGTTAAGATTGTAAATTGGTGCATATATTATGAAAAATAATATATGTTTGAATGAGAGAAAAATGGCATAGATGATAGAAGCTTTGTTCGTCCCCTCTTGCGACCACATCAAAGTTGATACAAAAACACAGAGCAAACAGCTAGCAGAGTCACCTGGGGTCTAGATGAAGAAAAGCCCTACAACTAGAGAGAGAAATAATTAATCAACCTGCAACAATAGAAGGTAGGAGAAGGCAAGGATGTGAGGCTGTTGGATCCCAAGCGGCTGAGTTGGACAGAAGCTGTGGTAGCAGCACGTAGATGCAGATGCCTCTTAAAGGGGCTGTGTCCTCAAGCAGACTTTCTCCGTGACGGACCTGCTACGTCTGAGCACCAGCTTCGGGTCAGGCTGCTTGGGAGACACCAAAGACTTTCAGGAAGACACTGAGTTGTCAGAGCAAGGGCAAAAGGCGAGGCTTTCTCCTAGGCAGATGTGCTGGCAGTATCTATTGTTCTCT
This sequence comes from Pteropus alecto, assembly GCF_000325575.1. Lineage (NCBI taxonomy): Eukaryota > Metazoa > Chordata > Mammalia > Chiroptera > Pteropodidae > Pteropus > Pteropus alecto. Next base: position 17,881,570 of record NW_006443138.1, on the reverse strand, counting down.
TGTGCTCTCTCCCCTCCCAGTGTGTGGAGGCAGCACTGTCATAGCTGAGACATCAAACTGGATAACAGAGGTCACCCCGCCCAGAGGGTTCCCTGAAAACTCTGCCTCGCCAATTCGAGACCCCACCCAGGCCACATTCAGTTGTGTCCTCTGCGAGTCCTGTGCCACTTACTGAGCATCTACAAGACTCAAATTGTTACCATTGGAGCAATTGGAGTTCTGGTAACACACACCTCTAGGTCCCTTTCACTGCTGAAGGAATGAATTTCAACTCAGTGAATATGACAAATATTCATTTATTAAAAGCTCATTATGAGGTAGAAAACAGATCAATCCTAAAACTGGCTAGCCATGTGGAAATAAAGTTACGTACCTTTAAGGAGGGGTACGGGTTACAGCCAAGGAAGATGGAGAGCTGTTACCCTGGGGGAGGGGGAGGTCTACGTTATATTTGGGGGCTGTGACAGGGTGATCCTAAAGACATTTCTAGGTGATTGGCAAGTGAGGTCACCTTGATTGACACCTGACTGCTATATAACTTTGCCTAGTGCCCAGGTGCTTACCCAGAATTCAGTCTATTAAAATTAGGTTCATGAACTTCCAGGAATAGTCATGAGATTATAATGATGGTATAATAAGGCTGAAGTTAGGGGCAGTACTTTCTGTGCATGCTTTTATAGCTGATTTAGGCCAGCAGCTTTTATGGTCTCTGTGCTCTAGGATTTGGGGTAATTTATAACCCTAACAGGGAGGTATTTCTGAGACATCCTTAAGGAAGTTCTTCAAGGGAAGTTTCTATGGTTACAGAGCTGGGACCCTATTCCTGTGTCCCACTGTCGCTCATGTCTGACTAGCTACCTCACAACACTGGTGGCAGTTGACTTCAGTTTCTGGCATGGCTTCTTGAGGCAACTATAAGCACAGCATCTGGGGATTGCTTGCTGAATCTTAACAAGTGGCTCCAGAGGGGCACAGACTGGGGTTAAACTTGGGCTGCGGCTGACACCCTCTCAGGGCTGTACTGCTAGATGCCTGTTACACAAAGCCACATTAATAAGACTGGGAGATTTAGGAGCTTTGATTATTACATAGAAACAGACATAGAAAGGCAGCCAAAACTGGAAGACAAAGAAGCAAAAACTATGAGAACAAAACAGGAATCAAGAAAAAATGGAATCAAGTACTCTAACAGATGTAAAGTTCAAAACACTTATAAAGATGCTCAATCAAATTAAGAAAAGCGTAGATGAACTCAATGAGAACTTTAACGAAAACATAAAAAACATAAAAATGAAAATGAAAATTATAAAAGAGAATGAGTCAGAAATGAAGAATACATTATCTGAGATGAAGAGTATATTAGAAGGAATCAACAGAGTGAAGAAAGAAGAGTATCAAAACACCAATCTACAGGATGGGGAAGCCAAAGACACCCAATCAGAATGGCAAGAAAAAAGAAGCCAAGACTATAATAATAATTTAAGAAGCCTATGGGACAAAATTATGGGTAACAACATCCATGTCATAGGAGTACGTGAAGAGAGAGAACAAGAAGTTGAATGTATATTTGAAGAAATAATGATGGAAAACTTCCCTAACCTGGTGAAGGAAATAGACATACAACCTCAAGAAGCTCAGAAAGTTCCCCAAGAAATGAACCCAAAGAGGTCCACACCAAGACACATCATAATTAAAATGCCAAAGGTTAAAAACAAAGAATCTTAAAAGGAGCAAGAGAAAAGCAATTAGTTACCTACAAGGGAGCTTCCATAAGACTGGCAGTTGATTTCTCAAAGGAAACTTTGCAGGACAGAAGAGTGTGGCATGAAATATTCAAAGTGTTGAAAATTCAGGATCTACAAACAATACGTTATCCAGCAAAGCTATCATTTAGAGTTGAAGGACCGATAAAGACCTTCTCAGACAAAAAATTAACTAAAAGAATTCATCAACACCAAGCCAATATTACAAGAATTGTTGGAAGGACTTCTTTAAGAAGAAAAACATGTATTAAAAACATGAATAAAGAATGGTAATAACTGAATATTTATCAACAAATATCTAAAATGGAAAAGAATGAAATGCTCCAACTAAAATATAGGGAAGCTGAATAAATAAGAAAACAAGACCCCTACATATGCTGCCTATAAGAGACTCACTTCAGAATAACAGACACAGGCTAAATGGAAGGGGATCGAAAAAAATATTCCCTTGATAGACCTAGAAGCTATTGCACTGAATGAAGTAAGTCAGATAGAGAAAGACAAATACCACATGATTTCACATACATACAGAATCTAAAGAACGAAATAACAAGAAAAATGGAAACAAATATATATATGGAAAATATTTTGAGGGCTACTAGATGGGAAGGGGGTGGAGGGCATGGTGAAAAAAAGCAAAGGGATTAAAAAATATAAATGGATAAATGCAAAATAGTCATGGAGATATAAAGTGTAGCATAAGGAAAATAGTCAACAATGCTGTAAAAACTCTGTAAGGGGGAAAAGGAGAACTTGATTTAATAGGGTGACCACTTCATGATTTATATAGATCTCTAATCACTATGCCGTATAACTGAAACTAACATATTATTGTATGCCAACTATAATTGGAAAAAAACCTCATTGAATTGTACAAAGTAAATAGGAGCAACTAATTTTCTGTTATACTTCAATAAAGTTGTGGGAAAAAAGAGAAAAAATAGTATATTTTTTCCTCAAAAAAAAATAGAACTTCCATGCGGCCTAGCAATTCCACTTCTGGGTATTTACCCAAAGAATTGTAAAACATTTATTTAAAAATACATATGCACTTCTATATTCATCACAGAATTAGTTAACAATAGCCAAGATATGAAAGCAACTTATGTGTCCATTGATAAATGAATGGATAAAGAAGTGATACATATATACAATGGAATATTACTCAACCATAACAAATGAAATCTTACCATTTGTGACAACATGGATAAATCTAGAGGGTATTATGCTAGGTGGAATAAGTTAGACAGAGAAACACAAATACCATATGATTTCAAATTTATGTAGAATCTATAAAACAAACAAAACAGAACAAACTCATAGATACAGAGAAGAAATTGATAGTTGCCAGATAGAAGAGGGGTTTGGAGGATGGGCGAAAAAGTAAAGAGATTAAGAAGTACAAATTGCCAGTTATAAAAATAGTCATGGGATGCAAAGTACAGCATAAGGAATATAGTAAATAATATTGTGTACTAGACTTATCGGGATGATCACTTTGTAAGTTATAAATGTCTAATCACTATGTTGAACTAATATATTATTGTATATCAACAGAAATTAAAAAATTAAAAAAGTTATAATAGAAAATATAGATGTGTTTGTATAAAATTAAAAACTCATCATAAAAGAAAAAAGAGTTTAAATTTTAATGAAAAATATCTTAGGGGTTTTGATTTCATTGCTTTAAATTTTTGTATTAATTTATAGAGAATTATTTTGAATATTAGAATATATATAGAGAGATATATTTTGAATATTGAGCATTTACATTCACGAATACATCTTTTCTATTTAATTGTCTTATTTAAAACATTCATTAAACATTATAAGTATAACTATAAATATTTTGCTTTTTTTGGCTATTCTTATGTGCTGAAAATTCTATTACTATGAAATGTTTTGAAATTATACTTTCTAATTAATCATTGGTAGCATATATCTTTTTATATGAGTATTTATCCATAAAGTTGTTGTGCTCAGGCAATATTTAATAAGTAATTTAAATTTTGTTTAGATTTTTTATTAGATATAAGTATATTATCCACAAATGAAGAAAAATAATCTTCATTTCTAATATCCGTATCTATATTATTATTAATTATTATTATTTTGCCTAGGATGGCTCATGTAATACCTAAAACAGTAGAATTGATATGATCATTCTCTTTTGATAGTTCTAACCTTAGCAACTTATTTTGAGGGAGAATATTATTAAAATGCAGAAACAACATCCCACATAATCATCTCATTGATTGCAGCAAATTTAAGCTGACAGTTAGTCCCAAGCCAATAGTTCTTTAAGATGGATAATTCAACTGAATACTAAAATATCAAAAGTTGTCATGGATGAAATAATGTAAGGATTTGGGCATGACTATCAAATTTAGAAAGAGATTATTTCATTGATGTGCATATTTGAAAAACATCACATAAAGTATTCAACATGTGTACATTGTATTCACTGACATTTATATATTGGTTATTTGAAAACAAGCAAGCATATTTCTATTTGCATATAAATTTTGATTTTCAAGATATTCTTGAAAAAATTTTAAACAATAGTTAAAACCTTATGCATTTATATATTAAAATAAAAATTAAGCAAAATTATTTTAAAAGCTTAAGTGATGAGTTCTAAGAAATAACTTGAGCATTTATGTTTCATGTTAAGCAAAAAATGAGGGTATAAAATGAAAATATGATTTAGAATTCCTTAAAGAATCTTCTAAACACTTTCAAAATTATCAGAAAAATGACCTTGACATTTTCTATCATTTTATTTTTAAAGAAAAGTCATTTTTATATGCTAAAAAACATACTACTGGTGTTGCTTTGATGGATTTTTCAGATTTAATTTTTAGTTATAATAGATAAATTATGGAAATTCCAGTCTTATGAAAATTGAAATAAAAAAAGGAAAAACAATTGAACATAAGAATATTACAAAGACTGAGAGAGCTTTTCATGAATTTAGTGAGCAAATAAGAATATTTATGAAATAAACAAATGATGAAGAAACAACAAGAATGAAAGGTTAAATAGAATAGATGTGATTTCTTTAGGTTAGTTATCCAAGTCATAAATGATAATGAACAAAAGGAATTTTTGGGGACCGTGGAGAATTCATATCCCCATAATAGAAAAGATTTAATATGTTCCGCTTCAACAGGAGTACTTACTATAATCTATCTTTATTTTGCTTTTATCTCATTAGACTATAAGTTTTGTGAGGGTATAGAGTGGGTGCAAGAGTTTCCTTTATTAGCCAACAAAGGTAATCGTGAGTCTAAAGAATTTTATCACTACTCGGGAAGGTAGACAGGAGCAAGACTCTCTTTTTTGCCTAGCCAGAAAGAATAAAGAGTGACCATCTGGATTTTGATATTACTGGAATTCCTTTTGGGAATTTTGTACCCTTCAATCTACCATGTGCATTGTTTACATTTTCTAATAAAATAGCTTGTTTTTAAAGAATGTGTTATATTCCACAATGGTGACTCTTAATTATGAGGATCTCACTTTAAGAGAAGTATATATCCAAACAATGCATTTAAGGAAAGTAAATGGTTCTGAAATATATGTTCTAAAAATTTCTTTGACACTGAGTTTGCTAGTCTGGAGATAAAATGATCCAACATGGGAAGTAGTAGAACATGATGGTTGCTTTCAAATATTTACAAAGTAGACTAATGTGAGTGGAATCAGATGAAATGGTCCTCACAGATATAATAATCAGATCTAAACTAAAGGGCTAATTATTTTATGAAAGACAAGGAAATACTTTCCAATTGTTTGCCACAGAAAGCGGTGAATTCCTCTCATTTACAGTCTCAAGGCATAGCCTGACAAAACACTCATTTGCAGAGCAATTAAACATTAGAAAGTTAACATTTTTAGGACCTCATCAAAACTTGATATACTATAAATCCTACTTTGTGGTTAACCTCTGCACATGAAGTCTAGACATCTAAAAGAAAGTTCTATTCTTACTATAAAAATGTTCTGTTCATTCAATGGTGTCAATTATGAAATGAAAGTGTTTCTTTCTTTGTATTACTTGTAAATAAAATTTCTTGTGGTTAAAGTTATTCATCTTTTCATCATTGCTATAAATCTGTCATCTCAAAGGGTTCTTTCATTTTGGTAGAATTTGTATTTCATCTGGTACATTGAAAAATGAATTCTCTATCACATTGTGAAATTTGTAGTTTAATAATTCATCAAATGTGAGCCAGCCAATGGATCTTTTGAACCCCCAATTTTGCCTCCACTTAAATGCTTTTGGCCTTTGTTCTATATCATAAAAAGGGTCTTAACATGTGGAAGAAATCATCAGAACCTTAAACAAAATTTCTTTTAGACATATAAACTGAACAATTCTTGACAATGACAGGTCTATCAAAGGAGTATGGTATCCATCTGGGCAGGTTCTCCTAGAGAGCCTCAGCTGACTGATCCTTCAGCAAGTCACTGGACACGAATATAAGGACGCAGTATCTGGTCAGTCACTTTTCATAGTGCAGTTAGCCACATATCCAGAAGTTGCCACTGCTGCTGTTACTCTTGCTGAAAAAAAAAAAAAGCGTGTCACTCAAGTAACTGAGACCCACAGCTGTACGATTCCCTAGGCATCCAGTGTACTTTTCATTTTATTTCTAGGGAAAAATTAGAATAAAAAGTCCACAGATTATACACCATGTGGAAAACATTGGGAATTCAGAATTGCTTTGACCTACCAATTACATTTTTTAGCTTAAAACAATATGCCGAGGTTTTGCTAGCGTTCAGTGTATTTGACCAGTGTGCATAAAACTCTTTTAATACTGTGAAAGTCATGGTTTTTCTCCTGTGGCCTTAACAGCATTATCTATCCTAACTTTATACTTAATACTATGCAAAGACATGCCTAATATATCTGGCACATCAAAACAATACATCTTCTTGCCGTACATGATGTTAACACACTTAAGGTTCAATCCTCATCAGTAAGATTTTAAAAGTTGATTTGTTATAAGGGTTTGTTAAAATGTGTTCTACCTATTGTGAGCTGCTTAAAAAATTCTGGTGACAAACTTTCAAATGATTAATTTTAAAAATGCATCAAATTTTGCCTGGAGATCCGTTCCAGAGTATCATTTTGCTTAATCACATCCAAGAAGATACAAACTAATTCTAGTATATATTTTAATAAGAATGGTTAATTTATTCTATTTTTGGAGAACTAAGTTGTAAATTAATTAAATTTTAAAATTTTATATGTAAATATATATTTTTACACATATGGAATTTACATGTAATCCTGTCAACATTTTTATTTTATTTATTTATTTACTTTCTATATATTTTTAGATGAAGCAATCCTTGGTTGATCTCACAGATTGCAAGGACCTTGTCAGCTTACAATCTCTTATTTTTTATTTATTTTTTACTACGCTTACAGCACCTGGTCTTCCTAGGTGGTCTCCCATCCAAGTACTAACCGGGCCTGACCCTGCTTAGCTTCCGAGATCAGATGGGATCAGGCTTGTTCAGGGTGGTATGGCTGTAAATAATATTGTTATATTATCTAAACAAATTTCATTTTAGTCGCCCTTGAAATAAATGGTTTTGTCATAACAGCTATTCTTCAATATTTAAATTTTATTGAATCATTATGTTTATATTTCAATAGCTTTATAAATATTTTAAAAATCAGTTATCTGTAACATGCCTCATAGAAAATCAGTGAGATTTCCAATTCTATTTTTCTTTTTATTTTAAGTTATTTTTGAATTACATTTGGAAAATTTATATTATTAGCATTCACATTGAATGTCTATTATGTAGGGGTAAAAAGAGCATCATACTTATTTGTTCTTGTTGAGAAGCTAACATTTAATTTTATAAAATATTTTTCATTTAAATTTATTTAAACAACTTTGTTAAATAAAGTTTTTGTTTTTTAATTTTTAAAATTCAAATAGAAACTCTCTGTTTATTCCATGTTGACATTTAACAAATAGCCAGATATTTCTCCAGAAAAATGGGTTTATTTGAAAATAATAAAGAATTGAAATGTGGACATGCGGTCTAATGGCCAACTATGAGTGAGTTCAGAGAAACAAAGGAGAGAAATGCTCTTTTGTGAACTTGGGAGGGGCCGTTGTAAATGAAGAGTCCATTGAAGGAAACCGAGTTCAAAGTATAGTGACTTTTCGTTGGCTTTAGTTATGGCAGTTTTCTATTAACTGCGCTGTTACTGGGGAAGGAATAACTTTTGTTTTTTTCTCCTCTTGAGGTACTACTGAAATATCACTACCTGTTGAAGATGCAAGATAGGTCTCTTCCTGTAGAATACATTGAGAGTTCTCCCTTCTAGCTTTTTTACTCCATTTTAAATGAGATTTCTGTTTATTAATTTTCACACCCTAATGGCTATTCATTTCTTCAAGAAGAAAACCGAAAACCCTTTGAAGAATCTTGCTCACTTGATATGAAAAAGGCCTAAAGTTCTATTTCATATAACCAATTCCATCTCCGTGGACTCTTTCTCTTTTAATTCATTTTCTGCCCTGTCATTTCTAAGAGTGTGTCCTGGGTTAAATATAGTTAGTTTAAAAAAATTAAACCAAATTTCTAATATATTAATTCATTTTTGTGAAATTTCCAAGGAGAGAAAAATACAATATACAGTTTTTCCTAAGCTTATTTGATCATAGACACCTTTCTTTGCTGAACATTTCTCTGGAATAATACTTTAAGAAACATCCTGCAAAATGCTTTAATTGCATTTATGGCTTTTTTTAAAAGCACTGTTTGCTGTCATGCCTCTATATATGTTACCTGCAAAACACTTTATACATTTCTTCTGGTAAAACTTTGTATATCCTTCAAGAATTGTTTCCATTGTCACTTCTTTTTAAATATTCCCCTGACTTACACAGACTATACTAATTCATTGCTCTCACCTCATCTTGCATAGCTATTGGTGTTTTCTCTAATTTAATAGTTTTTATATTATATCACTGTTGCCATATTTCATCAAATCTAAGGCATGTTGAGTATATCATATACCAAATTTTTTAATTATCTACAAAACAAAAACTCACCATTAATATAATTAATATATAATGTGTTATTCTACTTAGAATTATCTTACAGTAGTAGAAATAGGTCTTTGAGACTTATTTAAAAAATATTTTATCATATGACACTCGTGTGCATATATAAGAAGGAAAATAAAAGTGAAATAAAGAGGGTAAAGTTTTCTAAAACTATTCCAAATTTCTAGTTCAATTTTTGCTAAATTATTTTTTCAACTCAGGAAAGTCAATATTTGCTATATAGTATTATTCTCTATTATGAAGAGCTTTAGTAGTTTATTTCTTAAGAGAGAGCTCTGGTATCGCATCTGAATTTTTCTTCAAAGCTATAACCTCCCACTCTTCAAGATTGAGGTTGATGCTATCTTGATTATACAACAAGGTTTTGTGCATGTGAAAACAATGACAGCTATTTTAAAATAATAGTTTGACAAACTGAAATAGTAGTACACTATTGATTGTAAGACACATCCTAATTTTAGAAATGTTATAATGTGAAAATATGTACCTTAGAATTGTTGAACTGTTTTTTTTATTTCCTCGATCAGTGGTGTATCTCTTAAAAGAAAGACTTTATCGTATTTAGAAACATCCACTGAGATTCTTAATCCTCCCCTAAACACACACACACACACACACACACTTTTTTTACACAGTTTTGCAGATACTTCTTTGTTGATTTCATTTGCATAAATATCCCCCGCTGAGTTCTATGACACATATTTATTAAACTTTTCTCATGTTATAAACCCTAAGCTGGGAACAGTTTTGGAATAGTTGAGCAATTACTCAATGAGTTTAAAATTTACTCTTCTTTGCAGATAAATTTGCATATAATGAACCATTTTGTGTTTTAAAATTGAAGAGGTTGCCAATATCTACTTGAAGCCAAGAAGTTCAAGGGGTTACTGTTATTCAAAATTATATGTTTAGTGATGGAAAAGTAGCATAATATACTTTCTCATAATTTCTAAGGATACTGTCAGAGTTTTTGTCTGCATAACCTACACACACTAGAAAGGAGCTCTACACATTTATGAATATATCTTTCTCATGTGCATTTTAAAAACAAATAGAGTTTTCCTCCTGATGAGTTAAGTCTGTGCAGACAGATGGAGCATTGACTAAAGTAGCTGAGCAGTTTTAAATACAGTCAGAAGATGCTGACTTAATTTTTTTAAATCTTATTTTGCTCATACAATTCAGCAATCTCCTAACTTGTTGTATTTAATGATAATTTAATATGCTGTGAAAATCTGTCTGGGGTTATTTTCCAAATTCAAAACAGAAAGTAAAGTTAGTATCCCATAAGTAGATGTTTTTACCTTGAAGGACTCATTGCTTACCAGAAAACCACAAGAGCCATTATGGTTCAAAGTATCAAAACCCATACATTTGAAATGTTTGGAAATGGCTAAAAACACCAGTCATAATTGTTTATCATTATAATTGTGAAATATTTAAGATAATATTTTAAATGTTGATGGAACATTTAAAATAACTTTTAAAAAAATTCAGTTTAAGACAAGAAAGAAAACATTTTAAAAGTGCTACTTTGTCTAATAAGTCTTAACACTCCTATGTTGTTGAATAAGTGAGTCATGTGATTCACTTACTGAATCTAATATAAAAAGAATATGTGGCTAGGAATTAAAATGTCACATAGGAGTTAAAATAAGTTAATTCATAAAGGTGTGTGAGCAAAGATGAACAAGTTTTCTCTCTTAAGGAAAGAGTACATCTTAAAATACATTTTTTAAAAAAGAAATAAAACAAATGAAAACAATAAAATGAAAATATAGATTAAATATAAATAGACTACATTCTACTGAGTCATATAAAACACTTCCATTGAAAGAAATTAAATTTATAAATGTAACATTGAGAACATGGTTTGAAATTTAAATAGAGAATAGTATTGATGAAGATTTTCACATAGTGACTTTTTCTTTCAATCTTGCTGCTAGAGCAGGACAAAAAAAAATTAGTTTGCTATAGTCTTGACAAGGTTATGATAGCCAAAATGTGTGTGTGCATGCATGAGCACGTGTATCTGTGTGTGTGTGAACATACCAGAACTAAGTAAAACGAAAAAGAACACTGTCCCAAATATTTTTAATATAAAAATTAGAGCAATCTAAGCTAATGTCAGGATGTCAAAAACACATAACCTTATTTTAAGTAATAAAATATTTAATACTTAATAATTTTGCAAACTGTTCTCTTTTTCTCTTGTACTAAACAAGAAAATTATTTAATTTGATTATATCATTTCTAGTATTTACTGGCTGGTACAGTAATACATAATGCACAAATTTCTCTGAGGAGTTTTTGGAAGTAGCCTTAATTACATTGTATTTACACTCTATATAAATAATAATAAAACATAATTACTAACACTTAATTGCTTAATTCTAATTTCTATGCCATTCTTAGAAGCTAAGATGATTAATAACTCATTCAAATGTTTTAATCTTGGAGAAGTTACTATATCCTATAACTACATCCTTATATTTTATAGGTACCCTAAAATAATTGAGACCAGCATTTTATGCTGTAATTACATCTCGTTATTCTAAAGTCACCATAAAATAATTAAATTTTAATGTTTGATTTAATTACGATATTATAATATAAAATGTCATAATTTTGAAAGAGAATATGAATCTTGATTATTTTCTGTATTCTTTTTATTCTCTTTTAAGTATGACAAAAACCTGAAGGTATAGTCATATTTATTTAATTGCACAAATTATTTTTCAATATAACAGAGCTGTTGCACAAATCCAACGCTACCATTTGAAGTAGTTGTCATCTGGAGATTGGATTATGCATTGTCCAGTCTAATCCCTTAAACAGTGAACCTTCTAAGTTAAACAGCTAAAAGAAGAAAAACAATAAAACAACAAACCGGAAAAAAAAAAAACAGCAATAAACATATATACAAAAATGGGTAATTACACATTTTTAAACTCCTTTGAAGCTTAGCTGTTTCTGAATGATTTAGATTCTACAAACTGATGCACGTCTGTAATTTTTTAATACAAATTTGAATTAAATGAGAGAGAGCAGTGAGGCACAAGGCATCTATTTATTGATAGAAATTACATATTGATAGAAGTTTCCTGAGGTAGCAGGTTCCTGAAGCCTCAGTGGCAATTTGGTCTATCATGGCAGTAACAACATAACCTTGGAGGAGTGAGAATTGTTGCAGAAGCTTGGCCTAGAACCTACTACTCTACATCTCCTAGTGATTTGTTAGCCACCTAGGACCTGATTATAGTCATTCCTGTAAGAGTATTTTTTCTTGTCTGCAACTGAACTTGTACTATACCATTGCTGTCAGACGTGGTTATACATATCATTCTTACAGAGAAGTGAGTCTTTAGGAAAGGCAATTGGATACTTTTTAAAATATATAAATGTAGTGGTCATTCAGATAGTATTAAAAGATGAGACATGATCAGACTTATGCTTTTAACTGAATCTCTCTGGCTAGCCAACCAAAATGACAGAGTATCAAAAGAAGAGGAGAGACAGTTAAGTGGTAATTGAAAAAGAGAGAATGCTTCAAAACAAATTCTATGAAGCCAGTTTTACCCTACCTAAACTAAAAACAAATGAATTAGAATAAAACTACGAAGCCATAGTCCTATGAACATAGTTACAAAAAGTCTAAATACGGTTTTAGTAAATCTAATCCAATATATAAAAAGGATAATAAAAAATGGGTAATATATCAAGTTGGGTTTTTTCAAGATGTAAGGTATAAGACATGTAAAGTATATATAACTTTCAAAAATGAGTCAAAATTAACAAAACTTTAAAAACTTTTTAAAAATAGCATCTCAAATAGAATATAATACAAAAAAATAGCTTAGAATAGATGTACTGTTTCATTAGAGAAAATTTTTTCTTGGTTTTCAGTCTTTTTCTAAGCCACAGAACATATCAATATTTATATTCTTTTAATACCAGAAAAAGTGTTTTAGAATTTTTGTAGAAATTATAGCAGTGCCTTTTTCTTCAGCCTACAGATAATCCTCTTCCATTTTATTCTAAAATGTGCATCGAAAAGCCATCATTTTTTATGATTTTTAATATGCTATCAAGAAAAGCTGTCCTTTACTGGAAGAAGCACAGTCAAATTAACTTAGTGGGTACTTTGGGAATTATTTAAGAATGAAGAATATATTCAGTGGCCTAAGTATATTAAAGTTACAAATAGGATTTTTGTTTAAAGTGGTATTATAACCTATTATTATATTCCTTAGCACTTTGAATATTAATGCATGTTGTTCAGAGTGTAAGTTCAGATAAGAAATTGACTTAAAAGCAGAAACTAAAGAGAACAATGCTTCTAAATATGTATTTTTTTCAGAGCTGATATACTTTGTTTTGCTAAGAACATGATTGTCATTTTTCTATTGTTTATAATTATTTTATAATTTTTACATTCATCTACTCAAAGATGAACAAATAGAGCAATTTATTATTTCATAAAGTCTGGAAGTTGTCAGTATTAGGGCTTTTTAGTCATTTTAATTAACTAAAAGTTTTACTGTTGGTCTTAATGAATTCTGAAGGATTTTATTATTAATCCTTCAACATGAAGAGATGCTATAATATTATGAGTTTAAGAAGAAGCTCCCTATCTGAGATAACTATTGATCCCATATTACAGGCACAGAACTGAGGGCATGGTAGGTGTTTTATGACTATATCCCATAATAAATTCTAGAATTGTAGGTTTAAATGAGATGAGATAAAAGTTATGGAGAGGGAGGAATGTGGAAAGAGTAGGGGGCAGTGGAAAGGAGGAAGAGGGGAATGGAGAGAAAGAAATGGAATTCTAATAAAAAATAAGTGATTTTCACTCTATCTTAAGCAAAAAAAATGACAGCAAGTTATATGAATATATAGCTGACTCCCAAATCCAAGGACATGGGCATAGCTGGGTCTCAGGAACAAACCAGAACCAGGAACCGTACTCCCTGCTAGGGCCAGCTTTATGAGCCCATGACCAGTCGCTCGGAGTCTCTCATTCAGAAAGGCTCTACTTAAGGGTTAATGTTCTGTGGTAGCCATGTTGACATTACTAAATATTTCTTTCTTGAATTATATTTGATAAATGAAATTAGATAGGACAACGGAGTATGTTGTTGGAGCTTAGACCCTAGGCATGTGAGTGGTCCTGCTTCCTCTCCTCTCAGGCTGGCTGCTCTCCAGTTCTCTGGCATGCTGGCCTGCTCAACCTGTATGTCCTTCCAGCTGCCCAGTGAACCATGCTGTCCTTACTCCCTAAAGCCTTGACCCAGGCACTGCTGCCGCCCCCTGATCCACCCAAGACCTGTGGTAAGAGTTGGAAATGCAGCATGGGCAGCAGCCACCCCCATCCCAGGCTGGCAATCCATGGCACATTCATCAGGAAACTTGGCTGGTTGAGATGGTCATGTGCCCATAATTTAAGAACATACTGAATGTGTTCTGGCACAGAGGTCATCATACTTTGGGGTGGGAGGTGAGGAGGGTCTTTTGTCATTGTGGTTTGGAATGATTAGCTTGTGTGTAAAATTTACTTTCTCTGGCTGGGTCACAGTTTCTTGATCCAAGGACTGGAGGTAAAGGGAACTCAGAGTGTGCAAACATCAGTGGGTATTTCTGAGAGTCTGCTCTTGCCCTGAAAGTATCCTTGTTCTCAAGGAAATACACCATTACATGAGAAATTAAAAACACCACGACAAGTCAAAGGAGGGACTACAAAGAAAAGAGAAAAAGTTTTATATTTCAGTACCTTTAGCAGCATTTTTTCCCTGGTTTTCGAACAAGAGGTCTCATGTTTTCATTTATCACTGAGCCCCACAAACTATATAGCCAGCCCTGACATCAGCAATACTTTTCTTCTTTACCTTATCTATGTGGCTTTCGAAATATCTGCTTTACTCTTCCATTTTTTCTGCAACTCAACTCTTCCTCTGATATTCTGACTCATTAGGCAAACACATGTATGTACATTAAAAAAAAACAAACACATATGCATATATGGCTGCTATGAATATTCAAGTTTTTATATTAGTCTGCTTGCATTCTAATCATATGAATCTTTGGAGTCCCAGAAAAAGTGGGGCGATGATATCAACTACATGTATAATAGAGTAAAATGCAAATAAATAGGGCCTCAGGTTAAGTAGGAATTTTCAAAGCCTGCATGTAAAAGTAAATTCTATAAAAAAATTATGATAAACTAGACTAAATGAAAATAAAACCTATTACCTTCTAAAATTATCAGAAAATTAAATTGATGCTAAGGTACACATATGTGAAAACTATACCTAAGGGTAGGTGGGTATACTAAATATTATGAAATGTGCAAAAGCAGCATATTATACTATTTCCTAATTTCTCCATTTATCTTAGATATTTTTTTCTGTTGCAAGAAACAGTAGGTTACCCAAAGATACTATACAAAATGAGAAGAGAAGATGTAGCGACAAATCTGTCAAATTTAAAATCAGGCAAAATGAAAAAAAAAATGTTATTTTTTTCACACTTGCCTTTACTTTGCTTGATTTTTAAATTCATTAAAGGAGAAAATCTGAATCAGAAAGAGAATGTATTAAGCTTAGCAATTTAAGTACTACTGATATTGGAAACTCAATTAATGGAATTAAAATTATTTTTCTCTATTTCTTCTCTCTATTACTATGTTACCCTTTCCACAATTCTCAACTTCTCTTTTGATTGCCAAATGGCTACAAAAACTCTGAAACTTACATATAAATCATTTGAAATAGTTCTTTTTTTATCCCCACAATTAAAAAAAAAAAAAACTTGACATCTCTTTTTGTCTTAATCAGTGATTTTTAACAAGGGGCAATTTTGTACCTATGAGGATACTTAACAATATCTGAACACATTTTTACTTGTCACAACTGTGATGATGTGGATAGATGCTTCTGGAATCTAATGAATAGAGACCAGGGATGCTGCTCAATATCCTACAGTGTGCAGAACAGCTCTCCACAACAAAGAATTATCTGGCTGAAAATGTCAGTAGTGTCAAGGTTGAGAAACCCTGGTCTAAAATGAATGGTGTGTTTATATCTGACAAAAGATGGGGAAAGAAATATGCTGATAAATATAAACCTATCAGTAGTTGCTCCTGAAGGTCAGAGCAAGATTAACTCTCTGATGGCATGAGAAAGAGGAAGATATGTCTGCAAAACATAATGAGTGCAGTTTTGCCAGAAGTGATAAGCACAAATTCAGTAGACATCTACCACAGTTCTCTTCCACTCCACTCTTTGAATATATATATGTGTATTCTACATTTTTATAGTTTAAAATATTTATATTCTGTTCTGTAATAATAATTTACACAGATGTTTTGGGCTCTACTTCTACTTTTACATGGAGTCAATACTTTTTATATCTTCTCCATTCATCACATCGTATTAATGAAGTTATGCTCAAGGATTTTGTTCAATAAGAAATCTTGAAGGGAAAAACATCTCTGAATTCTTCAGGTTTGAAATAGTACATTAGTTATCTATTACTGTACAACAAATCACTCTAAAACTTATTAACTTAAAATGTCATGTTTGTTCACAAATCTACATATAAAGTGAGTGTTTCTGCTTGTTGACCTGGACAGTTTCAGCTTTATCTCAGCTTCAAACTCATTCTTCTTCTCCACTGCTCTCTAATGTGAGGGCTGGGGCGGCAAAGCACATTCCACTTTGCCAGTTGTCTTTTTATTAGGTTCTGCCTAATACTGGAGGGAGTTTGCAAGTCTAGAGAAAGAAGAAGACATCGTTCCCACCTGTTTGCTTCTCATTCTTGAGCGTCCTCACAGGAACACTCTTCATCCTGGCAGAAGCGATTTATTCCAACATGTGAAACCAGCTCCTTCTTGCCTCTTTAGATAACCCTGAGGATTCAGCACAAGTTGAACAGTGCATGTTTCTCCCATGTCTAGGTTGTAGGCTGCCTGGCATCTATTCCAAGAGTCTAAGAAGTAATAGCTCCAACCTCTTCCGTCAGGGTTGTGGCAGATCTTTGCAGTTACTATCTCAGTATTACCTTTTTTATTCTAATTTTTTTCAATAATTATACAAAAAAATTATAGAAAATATGATCTATTAAAATCACTGGTGTGGCACTATCTTCTGGGTAGACTCTGATTTGCTATAGTTCCTTTCTACAGTACTGACTGCTATTAAGATTTCTTTCCCATGATTGGTCCCTTCTCAAAAATCACAGTTGTAGTGCTTTGGAAAGAAAATTAAGGAAAGCAGAAGTTCAGGTCTATTTCCCTTCAGAAGATTAAGACTGAACACAACAGTGTATTAACCATTACAAAAAAGTCCCACTAGTGTTAAGTTTCTGGTTGAGCAAATCTCTTAAAAACTGATTGATGATCAAGTATTCCAGATGCTGTCCCTCTATCATTTCCATGTATCTACATAGTCACTTATATCAGCTGTTGAGACCAGATGCCAAACATCATGTAACTTGGCCTGCAGGAGGAATTAGATAAGCCATTCACCAATTTTGCTATTGCAAGTAATA
>NW_006443138.1:17817607-17864110 GCF_000325575.1 Pteropus alecto | reverse complement strand
ATATATATTTTACTTTAGAAGGAAACTCCTTATATTTCTAATAATATTTTATTTATGAGATGATTACAAGATGTCTTTACTCAGTCTTGCCAAAGTTTTATCTTAACATTTTTTCAAAAGTTCACTTTTCTCTGTGTGCTGCACTGTTTTAACCTGAGCTATAGAATCTCAGTATTTTATCATGTAGGAAGTTAATAAATATTTACAATGACATTTTAGGACTAATACCAGATTTAGGCAAAGTGAGAACCCACACCAAGTGTAACACACTTTAAACAGGTACAGAATGTAGTCTGATATTGCTTCTGCTTTTTCTAACTTAACTCACTACTTCAAAATTCATTTTGAAGCATAGTTTTCTTCTCTGGGAAGTATTCATACTGTATCTAAATTTGATAGGGAAAATCTAGATCTCAGCTCTCGTTCAAGGTTATAAAAACATGGAACTATAGTGCTGACAGCTTTCGTCTTTTTAATTCATTATTTGTTTTGTTTGGGGAAGTTTATGGCACTCACATATACATGGTATGTTAGTTACATTTCCAATAATAGGATTATTTTCTCTATATTTGAAATTATCCACATTTTTGAGAGAAAAGACTTTATTCTGAATTTTCTCCAAGAAGTGAGTCTAATTTTTGACTAGAGGATATATGAGCAGTATGCTGGTAAATGCTTTACAATAGGCTCTCTAGAGGAAAACAGAAAGGCTTGATTTATAATATTTGTTGATTTTCATGGGTTAATACACCCACCATGGCCAATTTTGACTTCAGTTGCAACTTCAATTTCAACTGAATTCGGATTTGGGACAAAATCACTCTCAAAGGTAACTGCAAGTTGGCTTCAGCAAACACTGAACATAAAATATGCAAATATTCTGTAGTCTAATTTCATTGTGCCCCTTCCATGTATGACAGTAGATAAAAAACTTCAAATTTGTAAATCATATATTTGGTTAAGCCACAATTTTTTCTGGGGCCGGGGGGCAGGGTTGGTTGATAAGCTTTATCTTTTTTTTTTTTTAATGGTGACATTGGTTAACGAAATCCAGTAATTATCAGATGCGCAATTCAACGATAAGGAATATATATACATTGTATTGTATGTTTACCACCCAGAGTTAGATTTCTTTCTGTCATCACATATTTGGCCCTTTTTAATCCATCTACATTTTTTTTTTTAAATTTATTATCATTTATGCCTACAGCACCTGGTCTTCCTAGGTGGTCTCCCATCCAAGTACTAACCAGGCCCGACCCTGCTTAGCTTCCAAGATCAGACATCAGGCTTGTTCAGGGTGGCATGGCTGTAGACCATGGACCATGGCTCCACTGGGGCACAAATCCAGGACCTTCTGCGTGTAAAGCAGAGGTGCTAACTGCTAAACTATGGAACCACGTACTCTATCTACATTTTTTGATTACCTACTTTGTTAAAGACACTTTATTTCAAGGAATGCTTTTAAAAAGGAATGCTTTTAAACAACATGCTTAAACCTACTGAAACAAGATCCAATTACTTTGGGTATTTCTAAATGCATTATATAGATACTTAATATCACCAATTGCTCAGAATTAGATTGTGATTATTGGAAAAAAATATTTTGATCTGAATCTACCAAATTTGTTTACTTCAAAGGTCCATTGATACCATTAATTTTTAAAATTTAGTTTTTACAACGTGATTGCTTACTAATAGGTTAGTGATCACACCACATATGTGTGTTATTGAGCAAAAGATTTTTCCGGAGTATGTTCAATATTTGCCACTGATTACTGAGCAGATAAAAAAATTATATATTTTATGTTGTTTCTTAGATTCATTTTTTGTTTTTCTAATCAAAATTCTGTTCTATCCCACCCCTCCCACCAAACTCTCCACCCATTCTCATGGTTTCCCAAATTTTGTGTAAGCATATATTTGATGTGTCTATATGTATATGTGTTTTCCCTCATGTATATAGATAGATCTTGGAATAGTTCCATTTCTCCTTTTAGAAGCAGTCAAATTCCTAGTTTTTCAAGACAAGAGGATGTAATTTCTGAATAATGAGATGGAAATTTTAAAAGATTATAAAGTACAGAAAAATAGATGCAAAAAATAGATGTCCTAGAGAAAATAAAAGACGTTTTCTACTTTAAATTATGGTGATTATAGGAAACAACTTTCAATTGTTCTATGACTAATGTAGTTTTGTTGTGATTGCAGCTCAATTATAGAGTACAATAGTAGTCTGCCTAAATATTTCAGAAGAAAATTTTTTTATTTTTTTACAATAGGGACAATTTTAATGTTCATATGATAAATTTCCCATAAACAATATAAAATTAACTTGGAATACAGGTAGCTGTATATCATCCTTTTAAAATAAAACATTAAATTTTGTTGGAAAATACTTATACTTCTAAATGTAAATAGTATCTAATATGATTGATTGTGTTAATAATGTATAATAATTTTAAAACACTTACTATATTCCAGACACTGCTGTGTTAACTTGTGTGCTTGTGTGTGTATGCATACTCATTTAATCCTTGAATTAAGTCCTGAATTAAAGTCTGCTTTCAGATAAAGAAACTGAGGCACAAAGAGATTGTCACCAATGGTAAATGACAAATTTGAGATTCGTATTTAAGCAGTCTCCTTCTGAGCTTGGATTCTTAAAAATAGTACTATACTGCATATTTTCCTCTATTAACAAATTATCAAGCAGGATGCTGAGAGTATGGGATGTGAATGAATTAAATGGATTTCAAAAGTGATATACGGAATCTAAGAAACAGAAAGCACAAACTAATCAAAAACAGACTCACAAATATAGAGGATAATCTGATGACAGCAAGAGGGGAGGGTGTTTGGGGGGCTGGGAGAATGAGATGAGGGGTTAAAAAAATACAAATTAGTAGTTGATAGATGGTCCTGGGAGTTGGGAGCATGGCATAGGGAATGCAGTTAGCATTAATGTAATAGCTAGATGGAGAGCCAGAGGAGAGAAAGAGCAATAAGTATATAAATGTATAACCAATGTATCATATACTTGAAACTGATAATAAAATAAAAGTGAAAAAAGGGAAAAAAAGGAAAAAAGAAAAAAAAGAAATTTTAAAACCATAAATTTCAGTTTTTAATTTTTTTTTCCTTCAGTTCTGTGCATTTGTGCTTATTTGTTGTTTTCTATAACTGTCTTTACCAAAGGGGTAAGGTTAAATTTTAATGAAATAAAGAATTTTTCACAAAATTCATAGGAAAAAAACATAAATCTTGTGAAATAATGTATAAATATTATTTAATTTGCATTTGAATTATAAAATTATCATATTATACTACTTTCTAATTTTTTTCATTGTGTAGCATACATATTTATTATAATATATAATGAATATAGCATATTTATTATATACTAAGAAATAGTATATAATTCATTTTATAGTATAGTATATTAATGCAATATATTAATGCAATATAAATGTTAATATATTTTATATGATATTCTAATATATAATATTGTTAATACTTCTGCATCAATCCATGTCCATATCACTTATTTATTGATTACTATATTAATTATAATAGTCATTACAGTAGTTTTCTACCTAGGTATCTTGGTTACAATCTCCAACTTATATCTGTACAATTCATACTTTTAGTGGTCACCTGACTCTTTTCATACACAAAGTTTTTTTTTTTTTTTTTTTACATGTATTAAACAGCACCCTGATTTTCATCTGGAAAACCATCTTTCCTCTGCTCCATGTAATTGAAGGGCTGAGCACTTCAACTTGAACTTACCCAAATGACACATTGCTATCCTGGCCAAGATGTTTCATTGCCTTATTATATACATTGTAGCAGAACACACCTTCAACTACTTGGATATTAATTTGTTAACAAATAGAAAAACATAACAATGTACAACAAAGTTGGGTCCTACCAAAAAATACAGACTACACAAAAGTAAACACAGCAAAGATGGGTCTGATGATGCTAATTCATTCATGACTAAAGCCAGATATATGTATATACATTTTACTTATCTAAGCCACAAATATGTCTTCATCTAATAAATATTAATGTATTTTTAATAATTAAATTTATAATTACATAAATACGTATTACAATTGTTATTATGAACTGCATAAGCTAGAGTTGACTTTTTTATTTGTCACAGGTAAAAAAAAAACCTTAAATGATGCAATACACTTCATTACTAATACAATATTAATTTTCTATGAATCTAAAGATCCAATCATCATTTTAACTTCATTTTTCTGAAATTTCAAGCATTTCTTATGTTTAAATGTACCCTCACATTCTCTCTCTCTTTTCTCTCTCTCTCTGTTTTCTTTATTTCTTTAATTATACAAGAGATATTTTCATATTTGGTAAATTAGAAAACAAACAAATAATAAACTATATCATCCTAATCCCACAATTCAAAAAACTACTAAAACTTCATATAAGTCTAGTTTTTTTATTTTATGCAATACCTTTTTCAAAAATGTATATATATTCCAAATAAATATGAATTATAATCTGCATAGTTTTTATTTGATTAATGCCATAAATATCATTCTATGTTAATAAATACACACTTCAAACATCGTTTAATGGTTATATAGCATGCCTTCGTTTGGATAGAACAGTTCATTTACCAATTTCCTTGTGTCACACATCCAGTTGTTCACTATTATAAATAATACTACATTAAACATTGATATGTAAACATATATTTGTGTGCTTCTTGGATTGTTTTCCAGGAATAAAGTTTTAGAAGTTGAATTACTAAGTGAAAATTTATACCCAGTTTCAGAGTCTTTTTTCTATTTTGGGTCTATGTTCCTCATGAAGTTGTCCTAAATCATCTTGATATTCATCAATATGGAGTTATAGCTTATTATTATTTTTTATGAAATTTGCTAAGAGTTAGACCTTTCATGTTTATAAGGCATTTCTTTCTTCATATATTTTTTCATTTTATTTCTTTTAGGCATATGTTTATTCATAACACATACACATATATGTACATACATATACATATATACACAAATATAGATTATATCTTCAATATCAAAAAATATGAAATAATATATTCATATTTTTCTTAAAAACTTTTAAATATTTTGATTTTGATGTATGCTTAATTTATTTTTAACTTATTTTGATTTAAGATATAAATTATTTGTGTAATTTATTTTTTCTAAATTACTAATTTTTTTATAAATTTAATTTTATATACACTTAGATAAATTCCAGGATTAAAAAACTGTGTTCCATTAATACTCTTATTTTTCATAGAGTATTGCTTTACTTACTATAACATTGTAATTTTAATATTTTGAAGAAAAGTATCTTATAATTATGCTTTTATTTCTTTTTTCTTGTCTATTTTCTCACATTTGTGTTCAAAAACTATTCCAATGTAAAATTTATTTTACTAGAAATAAGTATAAAGCTTTGTGGGTATTGCAATTTTTCTCATATATTCTATAAGTACAAAAAAATCCTATTGATAGATTTTCTTACTGTAAACTCTCCTTGCCTTCTAATAATTAGCCCTATTTGGTCATTATTTATTATTATTTAATATAATTATGCATAGAATAAAGTTTCAGAATTTTTACTATAAATCTCTTTTATGTTAAACTTACTAGGTATAAGTCAATGTTTGTTTAAAGTTTCTTATCCTCCCAAAGTTTCATTTTACACACAATGGGATGCACAAATCTAGGTGAATGGTTCGCTTATTCTATATGCATGTGTCCAAAAGAGGTTACTTAAACTTATTAATAATATTGATAATCTCCTATCATGCCAGTTGTGCCAAAAAAAGTAGAAAACACAACTACAAATATTAGAAAAAGCTATGTTACTAGTGATATTATAGACATTAATGGATAATAAGTAAACATTATGAACAGCCTTATTGTAATACATTCAAAAACAGAAGAAATGAACATATTCTTTGAAAGACACAAATTACCCAAAATCAAAACCAAACAACTCTTTTATAATTGATTTTGCTTCATTGTAAAATCCCAGCAGTAAAAAAACTGATAGACAAAAGGCAGGTCAAGTTGATAATACTTTACTAAAGGGTTAATTTTTAAAGCTGCGAGCAGATGTTGGAAAACCATAATAGATAGTGCAGTACTTGAAGGATAATAAAATTTGAGCTATTACTACCTTTTGGTTTGAAATAACAAGTGGATGGATAGGTTAATAGAAGCTTGATTGAGAGAGCATTGTAGAGAAGTCTGTGAGGAAAAGGAAACTGAGAGAAAATTGAGGAAAACTGAGGAAAAAATACTCTAAATAATTTCTTATTTCCTATTGTCTTCTTGATATGGTTCCCCAAAGATGCAACATAAACATAAGCCAGAGCAAAGAACCCATTAATTTAATGACACTAGGTCGCCTTCTGGGGAACAAAGCTGCATGGAGATTGTTGAAGGTCAAGTATGATTGCAATTACCAACACATTGGTCAAAGATACATATAGAGATAATTGTCTATACACTGAAATTAGTAAAGAGCAAGAAAAATTTACACCAAAACTCTATATCTTTTCCCTTTCACTTCATTCACTTCCTTTTAACAACTATTAAAGGGGAATAAAAGGCAGGGTAGCTGAATTCTCTGGTAAAACCATCACATAATAAAGTTAATAACTACACAGATTTTGAGATAGATTTAGGCACCATTTCCATATATTATTTACTTTTTATTTTCAAGGAAGTTGGCTATTGAACAAATTAAGTTCTGTTTTACTTTTAACCCCAAGTTAATTTTATTTTTAATATTTATGATGAGTCCAATGACCTTATCAATTATTTCCTTGCATATAATCTTCAGTGATAACAGAAACATAATTCAAAGAGAAAATGACATAGAAATATTAAATGTTTATAGGCATTAGTTGTAGTAGAATATATCAAGGTCTCAAAACTTTTATAAGTCCTTTATAAATATGTAGATAAATATACATATGTGAATTTCTGACAACATAATTATTGCTGAGAAAAGATAAGATAATTTTTTTTTTGAAAATTTCAAACCATATCTAATAATTGATATTTATTACAACCTATTATTAAAGTTTGGCTTAGGTTTTTATTAAATTATTTAATTTTCAATATTCTTTTTTCAAATATTATATTTTTAAAAGAATGAAACAATTTAATGTTTAAAATCTTCATTGGTTTCAGTAAATAATAGACTTAAATTTAATATAATACAGTTAATTATATAATTCAGTTAGTTTTGAATATGTATGTACTTGTATTATATTTAAAATTTCTAAATTTTAAATATTAAAACTAATATTAAAACTAAGATTGTATACAAAAGTACTATGATACTAGTACTATAAAGCCAGAAACTTATGGCTGAAAACTAAACCTACATATATTTTTTAATTTATTTGATTAATCTTAATACGAATCTTCCTAATTTTTAATGTATGTTATTGTTAGAAATATCAACGCAAATGTAACATTTTCCCACAGAGAAGAAACTTTTTTTTTCCTAAAGAAACTTTTGCATAGTAACATACAATAGAACTTTTAAGAAAATTATTATATTTTTTTACTATGCTACCTGAAGTCTTTTGATATTTTCAAAATTATATGTTAATGAGTATTTTCCATTAAAAATTATAACTTTTTTTAAAGGTACAAGTCAATGAAAAAATATGTGACCTGAGCATTTTGTATTTTTTTGTTTTTTAAATTACATTTATTGAGGTGATAGTGGTTAATAAAATTATACAGGTTTAAAGTATGCAAATTCTATAATACATTATCGTATATTACATTGTGTGTTCACCATCCAAAGTCAAATTTCCTTTTGTCACCATATATTTGACTCTCTTTACCCTTATCTACCTCTCCTGTCCCTCCCTGCCTTTCCCTCTGATAACCACTAAACTGTTGTCTGTGTCTATGAGTTTTTATTGTTTGTCTTGTAGGTTTGTTGCTTTCTGTTTTCTATCCCACATATGAGTGAAATCATATGGTTACCAACTTCTGTCTGACTTATTTTACTTAGCATGATTATCTCAAAATCCAGCCATATTTTCTCAAATGCCAGTATTTCACCTTTTTCTATGGCTGAATAATGTTTCATTGTATATATATTTACTACATCTTCTTTATCTAATCATCTATCAAAGGGAACTTTGGTTTGAGGTATTTTGATGTTCAAAGCTGTCATTTTGTGTGTGTGTTCTAATAACTGAAAAAGAATTCTAGAATAAGTAATATAGAAGTTCTTATTCCATTTGGGATGTGGAAAGAAATAAAAGCATCTCTATGAACTTAACAAGAAAAAGTAGGACAAATTAAAAAATCAAAACCGCTTTTGAACCCATCAGATAGCTGAGATCTCAGGGTGACTCAGTAGCCTGAGATACAAAAGAATATGGAACCTGTCCCAGGGAAGCCAGAAAGTGAGCACTGGTTACCTATGGAAGAACAAGAGGAAGAGAAGGCAGAGAAAGAACAAGCGGGTATAGAAGAATTCAGCCAAGTGTTATAATTAATCACTAAATGCCATGCACTAGCTAGCATGAGAAAGAACCCCTGGTAGCTGTGCACATCAAGTTTCCACTAACTCAGGCATCTCTGCAGACCTTCCTTAACTGAAGTGAGAAAGATTGTGGGGTAAGATGACTTCTCTTAGAGGCAAAGACTTAGAGGAGGAGCTTTTCCTAGGGCAAGAACAAGAAGCAGATCATAGAGACGTGCCTTCCTGAACAAAAATGAAAGAGCTATTGTGGAAAGGTGAAAGAGTAAAAGATGCAGCTCTCTATTGCTCAGGTAAGGCAAGGGATTTGCACCTCCTAGATCCACCGAAATAGAAGGCAGAATTTGCCCACCAGGGGCATCTGCCTCAGGGAAGAGGGACAAGCTTCAAAAGCTGGAGATTTAGACCCTGCCTAAAACTGACACTAAGACAATGGATAAAGAAACACATTTGACTAAGAAGGCCTTACCATTACTTTCTGCTTGACTTTATACAAGCTTCTTCCTGCCTCTAAGTTTCTAATCTCCCTTTTCTTAGAAAATTAACTTTAGAAATCTTGTAATTATAAATTACTTCATGGATGCTATGATACGTAAACATTTTTTGAAGCTTCTTACTAGTTTCAAGACCTGAAAATGTGTTTCTCAAGGACCTGAGGGCCATCCTTTTGAAAAGCAATTATCAAGGAAAATAGTATCCCTATCTCCCAGCCTCTGTGGGGAAGATAGGATTCTGACTTGGGTTAGGGCTTCTTGCTCCAAGTTGTAAAATTTCCTTCTGCCATAAAGATAGAATGATGTTTACTTTCCCTTAAAGTCTGTTTGTAAGCACAGATGACCTATGATCTCCCCATCTCCTCTCTTAACTCTTACATTCTTTTTTCCAGTGGAATTGAGTTCAGTTTTCGGGTCTAGAGACTTCTCCATTGGAATAGCCTTGAATAAAGTCTTCCTTACCTGTATAACTTTGTCATGCAATTTTTGTTTTGCTAGTTCCTATCTACATGGAAAATAGATTCTACAAGAGAAGACAAAGACAGAATATATTTTAAAATATTGAAACATGTTTAATGCTACATATTGAGCAAAACAATAGCATTTACTATAATCTTCTCACTTGGAAAATGGGAATGATGGGTATGTGATCTGTTTCAAGCTATAAATGGAACATAAATTGTGAAGCTAATTTACACATATTAATTATTCAATAGTTCCTTAGTTTATATATATAAACTAAGTGATACATATATATATGTATACGTACACACACACACACACACACACACACATACACCATTGGAAATGCTATGAGAATGTTACTCAGAAATTTACATAACTTGCTCACTTTATTTCTCTGACTTTAAGATAAGGTCCAACTTAAAACCAAACTCTGACTACATACGTAGACTAATTATAGTGTTATCCTTTAGCTGATTTTTCATATCACTTTCCTTTTAAAGAGAAGATTGGCAGATCAAATAAGCATCATGACTTTTATATTCTTGATTTTCTGAATATTTAAATATTTATGTATTTTAAATTCTCCTGTATGGAAATACAAAAGACTATCTATGGGAATCTTTCCTGACAAAACCTGGATTTCAAGGAATTATTCTCCAGCCCTACAAATTTTCTCCAATGCTATTAACACAAAATCCTGAAACTAAATGTAGACTGATTTAAAAAAAAAAAAATGTTACTAAAGCCACCAACTAAATCCAGATGTACAAAAAGCCAATGTGTAATGAAATTATGCAAGAGTTTGTAGGTCATAATAACTTAGGTGTATGGGCAAAGAATTACAAGTGTTCAAAAATTCCCCAAATGATCTTTTATTTCTTTACAAATATGTTGAATTTTATCTATTGATTCTACTTTCGAAACGTATTCCCCCTGCTATAATTATAGGATTTTTTAATGGCATTTTCTTGAGTAGATTTTTATTACACTCACAATGAATGAACATCTAATAATGTGAAATGAGACAATAAAGAATATAATATGTGCACATATTTCCTATTTATTTTTTCCTACATAGTTTAAGTATGTTATACAAATCATTACTGAAATGCATAGAAATCCATTAGGGACAATTTACCATGTCATTATTATTACTGTTTATTAGTGGTTTCCTTGAGCATAATGTAGAGTACAGTAGAGTAATAGCTTTTAAACAAATAATAAGTAGAAATCCCAAGTGAATTTCAATATATTCAGCAAATCTTTCAAATTCTTCTGCTTTTCTCAATCAATTGGATTTTTAAATCCATTCTTAAATATGTGACATTAACATCTGGTTTAACAGATGTAAATAATGAAATAGAGTAGATTTATTTTCTTCTAACACGTAGCCTGCTTTTATTCATGGTAATAAAATCAAACAATTACCTGCTGACAGCTAAGGCCATTAACATCATGGGAGTATGGATACCTGAACTTTATGCTTCCATTTTTGCCCGCCTCGTATATCTCTCCAATCCATTCTCCATACTGTTACTTGAGTGATGTTTCAGAAACACAGTCTGAATATCTCACTTTATTATTATAAATGAATCCTCGCCATGAATAGAATAAAATCTTGACTTTTTAGGTTTGTGTACAGATGCCTTTAGGATGTGTTTGTCCCTACTTATCTTTCCTTCCTAATGCAGGAGATTTGCTGTAGGATTACATAAGTCAGCATGGCTGGCACATAATGAGTGATATATACATGTGAAGTTCTTTTCATTATAGACTTGAACCAATCTATAACCTAGGGGTGAGTTTTGAAAGGGTAGTTGGAAGACTGCAGAAACCTTAAGGCTAAGCCAAAATATTCAGATGGGGTCCATTCTTTTGGTCCTATAGCCTTCATCATTGCCATCTCATATTGCTTCCTCAACCTCTCTTCCAAAGTATATCCACCTATACCCACATTTTATTCTTCAAAGTCACTTTGTACATTTTGAGCAGTAACATAAATATATCATGTTCTTTCATGAAATTTCTTCCACTCAAAACACTCCTTAGTCTCTGGATTCCTTTGTAAATCTCCTATTCACCCTTCAAAATTTCTCTCTTATTTCACCTCACTTCTGAAGCTTTCTTTTACAGCTTTCTAAATGTCTAGGATCACTCTGCTGCACTGAAGGTACGTTGAACCTTATTCGATCATTTATTTTTCATGTCACCCCACTGACTTACTAGGTTTACCTTTCCTATTACTCTATGAATAACTTGAGGGTGGGATCATGTTTTTATTTATATTTTTTTATTTAGCACTTAATGTAGTGTTTAGCAGATGTTAAGCGCATAAAGTTACCTTCTGAAGCTGAATTTGGACAAATGTGTGTATAATATTAGTTAGGACTATATTAATAACCACATACATGGCAGTAAATGCGCAATTTGAATTTAAAAACTGAGTGGTTGAAAGAAGTAATGCTGGTGAACTTTTACGAGCTTACCAAATAAAACAAAAAGATAGATTAAGAACATTTAATTTCCAATAATGTAGGGTTTTTTTGAATTAAAAAATTAGATAATTCAGCCCATACATTCAGTTGATCAAATTTTATTTTCCTTAATTGCAATACATTTATATTGAGATATCTCAGTATTTAAATTAACCTGAATAGATGAACAGAAATAAATACTTTTATATATTTATTAATCATTGATTCTTCATATAGCTTCTAACCTCCAATACTTCTATTCTGAAGTTATCTGTTTCTCTTAATTCAATTCTGTTTTCTTTGTAATTTGTACTAATGCTTCGTATTTTCCTTATATCAATCCATTATATGTTACGTACTATGAAAATATTTTCTTTCAATCTATCATGTGCCTGTTAACTTTGTTTATGTCTTTTTCACAGAGAATATTTTTACTCTTCATTCTTATTCACCAAATAAATTCATCAAACAAATTTATTATTTCACTTCGGCTTTCTTATGTTGTTTTTTAATAAGAAAGGAGGATTAGCAGATGATACAAATGTGTGTCCTTCAGTAGACATATTTTTATTTTAAATTAATACTTTGCAATGCTGATGTATATAAAAGTATCTCAAACTTGGCTATTATGTACATTATGTACATCTGTGACAGAAGGAGCTACTGTTATTGGGCAGGAAAGTCACAGTTCTAAATCTAAAACTTAGAATTTTACTCCCTCAACTAAGGTGAATTTACTGAGGTAAACACCACCTTGTGAAATCTCTTAATGCCTCATATGCCTCTCCTTTGGCAACAACCCCCTTCTTATATTGTGCATCATGTTCTTTTAAATCTTTTGTAGTTATTAATATGTTTAAACAGGTACTCAGTGAATATTTACTAAATAAATTGTATTTGAATATGCTACTAAAATGGAAATATTTGTTGAATAAATGTCTCTTCTAATTCATGCAAAAAAAGTTAAGGAATTATTTGATATCTTTATTCATTCTTTTATTCATCTTTTATGATCATCATGTCTGGTTTAAAATACAATATAAACTTCCTTATCAAATAATGATAACCAGGAATGGCTAGATGCATAGTAACAAATGTAAAATAACAATATTGCAGTAAAAATCAGAACTAGATTAATAAGATTCATATAATTGTAAGATTGATCTCTGAACTTCTAGAAACATGGCAGGAAAAATACTAAATTATAAGATTTGTTGGCTACATTACAGGCTTTCTTGGTATATTTTGGATAAAGTTTATTGGCAAGAGCTCTGATTTAAGTATCAGAAAACTAGGGACAATATGTTAATTCTAATATTTCTAAACTATAAAATTCAACTCACCTTCATTTAGATTCAATTTTTTCATCTTAGAGGATAAATATTTATACTTACAAAGTTGTCATGGATATCAAATGAGTCAATATACCAAAAGGTGCTTTAGAATCATAAGCAATTCCATTATTTCTGTTAGAAATGTTTAGTCATAGGATTTTAGACCAGAAACTTGCATTCAAATTGATACCAACTACCTTTGTTTTATATTGTAAGAAATAGAGGCTTGCAAACATTATTTCAAATAATATTTTGGTTTATTTTATTTACTTCACACCCCCATTAAATTATAATTGTGTACTTAAATGAACCTCTGCGCATAAAAAATAATAAAACCACATAAATCAAATTCAGATTTATTAAATTGCTTTCCATATTTCAGGTATTTTTTACTCCTTTTCATTATATTAGCAATCAAACAAAACCAGACCAATATGTACAACCAATTTATTTCTAAATTTAAAATATGTGTAAATGTGAAACAGGTGACATATTAGTTCCAAAACTGAAAATGCAGAATGTTGACCAAAATAACCAGAGATCAGATTTTAAACATTTGCTTCATAATTTAGAGAAAGAGTTCACTTTAGTGCTATAAAATAACTGAAATAGCTGAACACTTTGCTTTATTTTACAGTTTTTTGCTTTGTTTTGTTTTTATAATAGAATTTACTTGCTATCTCCATTTCTCACCTCCCATTTCAACCTTAATAATTTGACTTTTCTTCTCATCACTCTAGCAAGCTGCTATCTGGGTGATTTACAATTACTTTGTAATTGATAAATCAATTTGCATCTTCTCTGTCTTCATCACTTCTGATTTCTCTACTGCATTTGTCAGTACAGTCCTTGTCCTTTGTGACATTTTCTTCTCTAGGTATATATGATGTTACACTTTTACATTCTTTACACTCAAAAATAAGAAAAAAAAACAAGCTCATTATTTTTATTTCCAAGCCTCTTCATTTTTTTTTTTTTTTCATAATGGAATCACATTTCAGGTAAGATGGTATTAAAGCACTGAAGACATCATGTACTGTTCATTTTACTTCATATGATCCATTTTTAATGAGACAGATTAAGATTTTAAGATTTTAAAATCTTTCACTTTTCTACTTAATGTCCTCCAACCCCAATTGAAAAACACTGACCAAAATTTCTTTTATGAGGCTTGCAAAGCTCTATTTTATGTCGTTTCTCTTTCTTTTACCAATCTCTTGCTACTCAAGTTTCAAAAATAGAAACCAGTCTTTTGTATTTTCTCCTAAGTAGGCCTTTGCACTAACTGTATCCTCTATCTGGAATGCTCTGTCCTTTTATTGTTGCATAACTGGTTACTTCTTTCCTATCACATTCTGTCTTCAATATCAAATATGGATTTTCTGATCATATCATTTTCATTCTCAACAATCTGCATTGACTCTCCATTTCTCAAAGAATGAGGTTCATTCATGGCATTCCATGATTAGATTTGTGATTGCCTGTCCTATGCAATGCCACTTATAACCTCCCAGTCCTCATCTTTCTGGAAACTCTTTCCTGAAACCAAACTCTTGCATTCACTTCTTATTGGTTTCTTGAACATATCTTGTACGTTTTGTTAACTATGATTTTTACATTTTATCTGTTAAACTCAGACCATTTTCAAAATCTTACCAACTGAAGTCATACATTTGCTGGTGAAGCTCAGTTCAAATTTCATTTAAAAAACAACAAAAAAAAAGACTTTATTTGTTCCTTTGAATAAAATTAATGTTTCTCCTCTGTGAAGCATATAGGAAACACATTTCCATAACTACAAAGTAAATGTGTTACATCATTTGCTCACTTACATATCCCTACACAAGACTGCCAGCTTTGTTAGGGGAGGGGTAAACTTCTAGTACACATTTTTAACCCCTTACTTCATCTAACACAACACATTACACAGAATGGTATTCAATAAATAGACATTAAAAAAATATTTGCACATTTTAAATTTCATAAATTTTAAATTTTTAAATGTTACTAGTATCGCCTAGCATTTTGATTTATTAATTTCAGGAAAGATTTTATAAAGTATACATTCAAAATTGCCAAATAGAAAGCAATTACTTAAAATTACATCTGCCTTTAAACTTCAAAGTTAAAACTGGATATCAAAAGGAATTAGTCTTACTATTTTACATATGGGTTTTCTTTCCTGTTTATATTTATTTTATACTTATTTTAGATTTTAACTGACATTTTCAGTTTCTTTAAAATTTTTATGTCAGTTATTTAGTTTGTTTATTTTCATTATTCTCCTTAGCACATAAAGCTGATTGAACCTGCCCATCTAAGTTCTTTATACTTCAATTAATTTCAGCCCTCTTTTGCAATTATTTCTATCATTACTAGCTCTGAATATCCTGCTGTTTCTGAGATATAAACTGCCCCCTGAAACCCACCAATTCATCAGTAATTCAACATTTATTATCCTAAGAATGTATTCTTATTTCTTACTTTAGCTTCCATAAAATTTAATTCTAAAAATGAGTAAAATAAAAGTGTATTTTTTATTTCAAAAATTAAAATACCAAATTACACACACATTCATTCTTTGGGTCTTATAATGAACACTTTGAAAGAATTTATTATAAATACTTAAATACAATATTTATGTTAATTAAATTTTTAAATGCAGTAATGCAAATTACGTGACCTCAAATAAGAATGCAGATTATGCTTGGCAGTAATTTTAACAAAGCTTTACATAAAAATTCAGAACCCAGTGAACAAAATACATTTCTTTTTCTTAAAAAATAGTCAATTTTCCTGTTAATTCTAGAATTACAGGAATTTTTCTGTTAACTCTAGAATTTAGAAGACGATTGGTTGGTTGCTCTTAAGGATATGTCATGCCTTAAATGAAATTTAACGGTTTTACATATTGAGAACTACAAAGAATTCAGCATCTAATTTCCTTGTCTCATCACTCTGAAACATGTTACCTGATGTCATATCTATAACCAGTCCCATAAAATGTGACAAAATGGGCACCGTTTAATGGTTCCTTTTGCAATACAGATTATTATATCTATTTTATTTTTCTATAATTTTATATGGCAAATGTGCTCCGTAAAATTATCGAGCAAATGATCAGACATTTCAAAATGTACATTCCAGAAATGTACATACTCTGAAGTCTTTAAAGTAGTGCTTTCTTTAAAAATTATAAAATAAAAATGTTAATAAAAGAGATAGTTCCTTCAGCTTGTCATGAAGGGTTTTTTTTGCTCCCATGAAACTGTCTTCACACTTAATTCCTAGTTAATACGTTTGAAAATTTCTCAATTGAAAATGTAGATTATGAAACTAAGTCTTTTTCATTTGCTGTCTCTGAATAGTACAACATAAGGTAGAAAACGGACTTTTATTTTTAGAGTACTAAGTAATGTTAATAGGATATATTCAAAAGGCAAAGCATAATAAAAATAAAATTTAGATTTTTGTTTAACTAGACATAACAATACAAGTACTCCTGCTAAGATAAGTACTGAGCCAAGTACTGGACAAATTACTTATTATTTCTTGCTTTATTTCATACTTTGAAAAAATTTTAAATAGAGATGTAGAGAAATTCAGTTTTTTACCCAAATTCTGAAAATAAGTTGCAAAAGAAATACTATTTTGTTTAACAACTAAGGTAGGGATAATATGAACTATTAACTCCTACATAATTCTGCTACTCCCCTCCTTCAAACCAATATACATATATGCATACATTTTTACACATTGCATAAATTTTTATAGACACACATGATTGATTTAGTATAGGAATATATAAAATTTTAAAACACTGGAAAACATTATGCAGAAGAGCTTTGTAAATTGTCAAAATAGTGATCTTTCTCATGCTATCTAATACAGAATCTCAGAAGAAATGAAGATTTATGGCCAAATTAATAATTCATTGTCAATCTATTTTAGAAAACCATATAACAGTCAAGAATTAGATGCTATAGCTGTTTTCCTATTCATGTGAATATTTATATGCTGTTTCTTATTAAATATGCAGAATGCTAAAGTGATGTAAATAAAATTTAATCTGGGCAAAAGAAATTTATATTTCATTTAAAAGGCAGATTTTTTTTAAGTTACATTATTTACCTAAAGCCTATTTTTTCTCGGCTTTGTTTCTTAATTAATATTGAGATATTTATAATAAGAAAAAGAACGTATAAGTTCTATGTATTTTTTTAGGATATTAGCTGTTTTCTTATGAGATTTTTAGCCAATTTATTTCTAGATTATTTTCCTTTTTACACATGCTTCTGAGGTACTGTATATGTAGAAAACACAGTGTCTGCTAATGTGGTACGAACACAAAAACACACACATATATAAACATATAAATAGAATATTTTTGTTCCTCATTCTTTGCATACTGCCAGCACAGTATTCAAAGAGAATACTGAAAAGAGTTAGAAAAATTATCCATATAATTATTTAAGTTAAAATTATTTTAATATAAAATGCTTAGTATTGTATTACTTCCTCTGAAAATTTCTAAATTCCCACAACTTTGACTTAATGTTGACAAGCAATTATATTAATATTTTAATGTACATAAGTTAAGAGGTAAGGGACATCTAGATAATGAATTTACAAATTTAAAATATCTACCTATTTAACAAGTAATTTTTAGACACTACTAGAAGTTACATTTGAATGGAGAACAAGATAGATGTGGTCTTTCCCTCTGTGCACTTACACATACTCACCCACCTACACACACACACACACACACACACACACAACTGGAAA
Source organism: Pteropus alecto (assembly GCF_000325575.1). NCBI lineage: Eukaryota > Metazoa > Chordata > Mammalia > Chiroptera > Pteropodidae > Pteropus > Pteropus alecto. Next base: position 17,846,029 of record NW_006443138.1, on the reverse strand, counting down.
GGATGTCAGAGATAGAACATAATTAATGGAGACCCTGAATAGTGCAAGGGCAGGGTAGGGAGACGATCATATCTGCTCCCCAGATTTTCTTCCATATAGCAGATTGAACTGAGACAAGGATACGAGCAGACATTGAGAAAAACTGTGATGAGAGAGAGCAAATGAGAAAAAAAAAACATGTTAAGGAATGGTAAGCACTACTCATTGACATGGAACCTGTGGGCCTATGCACGGAATGCAGGAGAGAAAGGAAACATTAAGAGTTCTTGTATCATTCAACATAAAATGACAGACTTATTTGCTGTTATCTGTTCCTCTTGCCTCATATTTTGTCTTAATGTTATATGCACAGCTGTTGTTTCTGACCCAAGAGACTTCATATTCAGCCAATTAGTCTATGGTTTTTAAGGGGATTTTTTTTGTAGTGGTCATTTGTCAAGCTTTTAAAGTAATAAGTTTAGTTAGAAACACATGTTTTTATTCCTAGTGGTATAATTTCTCAGGTAAATTAATATTGTACTGCAAAGAGCTATAACATAACATTTAATATTAAAAATCTTTAGGACATTTGAAAATCATTACCATCCTATTACTTAAATTATGTATTTTATATCTTATGTAAGATTTTGCCTAGAATTTTAAAAATAAATAGCAGAGGAGAATTTTATTTTAGCAAAATATTTCAAGTTGTGTTATATTGGCACAGACCATATTTAGTAGAAATGATTGCTTGCATTATTGGAGTTTTAGTTTAGTCATTAAATATTTCCTGTAGCTTTCAAGAAATACTAGAAAATCATAATCAGAGGAAGGAACTTTGTAAAGAAGAGTTTGGGGTCTAGAAAAGTTTACCAGCTCAAGGAAGAAAATTTTCTCACATGATTCTCGTGTTTCCTAGCCTTCCCCACATACCTCCTCCCAATCATATTCACACTAAATGCTGATTTTTATTCATATCAGATATACACACATACTAAAAATTATAGGAAATATTATCAAAGGTATATGAGTTCAAGCTAACTCATAATAATATGAATTTGAATTTTTATCCAGATTCTATCATTTATGAGCTCTTTGAATTTACACGTTTTTTAATTATATTTTTCGTTTTACTTTATCCAACATTAAAGAAAGATTCATAAAACTTATCTTAAAGTAAGGTTGATAATTAAAGGTGATAATTTAATGAGCTCGAGCATACAAAAAACCTTAGCTCCTGCTTCACATATAGTGAATTAATTATCCAGAAATAGTAATAACTATTTTATTAATATTATGATTTTTCTACTAACAACTAATTTAAGTTAAAAAAAAAGTATCTGAGAAACAATATGTTAAGTAAAAATTGATGGTAATATTTTTTAAAAATTGAATTTTCATGATGTGTATAAGATAGTAAATAAGTACATCATTTGATTATACCTGATGACTGAGAAACTGATTATATTTTTAGGAAAACACTGATTCTTTGTCATATGGATACTAAAGGTAAAGGTAAAAATTGTTTTTAAGCCACATTAAGAGAAAAGAAAACAGTTGGCAATATCTAAAAATCCATCTGACAAATCTTAACTTTATTAGTGCCCAATTATCTAAGACTGGAAATAAGAAGACTATATTTCAACTTTGACAATCATTCATTGGTTATTTCATTACATGGTTGTAAAATGACTACATATCCATGTCTGTAGATATGTTATGTTTTTTTGGTAATGTGCTTGACTGTTTATAACTCAGCACCCCCACCAATTCCTTATAAAGCTGGTAGCAATGCTTTCTGGAATCCCCTTTCACACCTGATTATGGGTTAGAGTTTGCCAACAAGGGGCAAATTCTGTAAGATATGGGAAGCAGAAGTGACAAAGAAACCATTCTATTCAAAAGTTCATGGCAGCCAGATGTGAGAACAGAGTTCAGAATTCTTCAAAAACTCCCCTTCTCGATGGTGGTGGATAAAGGCAGGAACACCTCAGTCTACTTCTCCATGAGTTCCAGCTTCTATACTGTTCTCTGTTCTTCTGGCTGAGTTCTCAATGATTTGATATGGCCTATCAGACCCTCACTGATGCAAACTCCTCTCGCATTCTTATAAGCCAAATTCCTATATTAAATACCCTATCTTTTTTTAATTCTAGTAGGGGCTTAATTTTCCTGGAAAAGTCAAATATACATTTTTCCAACATGTGATGCATTTACCTGTGACTATTTTATTAACATTTAATGACGATCGTGGACGATAGGAATTTAAGGCTGCCTTCATCATGTAAATAGCTCCATATGCCATTTGAATAGCGAACAGACCCAACAAGAGTTACTGCATGCACGCTAAAGGAAATTTCATTTAATTACCTGAGTTATATTAACCTGAGTTTATATTACGAAGCTTTATAGATACAGAAAATATTTTTTAAATATGTTTTGGTAAATTATCAAAGTTAACACCATCAGTATTCATTAGTCATTTAGGAAATCTTCTACTGTCATCTTCAAGTAAAAATAGCATCAATAAAGAGAAGGTCATATGTTTTAGGCACTACTGGATACGCTCATCTCTATCTTTACAATTACTCCTAATGTCATTTATCTATCACTTAACAATTAAATATCTTCCTGGAAATCTTGCTACTGAGTGAAAAGCTCTTACATGAAAAAATGTTTCTCTATTATTTTTAATAAGAAAAATTACGATATGTCCTATTTCAATCCAAGCTATCAAACCAATTTTCAAAGACAATATGCACTTGATCACTTGAAACATGATACATTAGAGTATATAAGTAATAAAAAATTATATATAACATCACATAGACAATAAAAGTTACTAAAGTTAATAAAATCAGTTTGTATATTAATATAAAGCAATGAAAGCTTATTCGCTTTCCAGTAAATGAGAGAGATCAGAAATGATGATGCTTGGTAGAGGATACATACAGGGTGAAATTCTTTGAAAGGTGATAGAGAATCCACTTTTAGGTAGGCTTTTGGGTTCTTTGTGATCTTGCACTCAAACTGCACTTAATTATAGAACAGCAAAACAGCCTTAGAGCAAAATAAAGGTTACACAACAGACTGAGGAGTCATAGAAGATGCTATACATTTACCCTTTTCACTGGGTCTGTTTGCAAAGCAAAGTGACTTGGATTTATCCCAACATTGAGGGCAATTACACTTTGTTCTGTGGGATATTTTCTAACTTGAACCTGGTATCATGTAAATTGGTAAGTATGTCATTACTTGAAATCATAATGCAAAAATGTCACTTTTTAAAGCATTTTAAAAGTACTTTTATTTTTTCTGCTGAGCTTGAAATTGCTATCAGAAACCATTTATCTCTTGACCAGCATTGGCATCCCCACTCATAGTGGTTATGGGAAGTTTGAGGAGAGATGCAGAAGATTGTTGATAGTTATATGTTTCCTAGATCAGCCCTTTTCTTTAATTGAATTTGCTTTCAAATGGATTAGCAAAAGATAGAAAGTTATGAAAAGGTGATGTTGGCTGCCAAATATAAAAAATAGAATTCTGCCTCATTTCGCAAACTGGTCTTTTTCTTAAACAAAGATAAATCTATGCAGGTAAAGTTATTTTCCCAATTAGAAATCCTTTCAGTATTAGGCCATTTTTAATTATTTAAAGACAGCTATAGTCTATGAAAGATTCAATATCTGTTCTTTCATTTTGGCCGGTATACTCTTAGGACCATGCTATTCTTCTCAGTTTTCTTCTAAAAGGTTGTTATACTTGGAATGCTTTTGTTCAGTTGGATCAAAATGTAAGTAACTTAGAAAAAAACCTGTTGGCACTGACCATGCTTCTCATTTGCTTCCAGTAGAAACTATCTTTTCCTACATGATTGAATGTCGACATTTATTCTTCGGTGCTACAACAGACAAATAATGATTTTCATGTGTTTGGTAAATATCCAGAGTTTCCCGGTAGTTTTATAGTCATAATCTAAGTAACCTGAAAGCGATACAATTTCAAACTGGAGTTTATTGAAACGCCAAGCTTACTTAACTTTTTAAATAAATAATTTCTACCTCCCATTTACTGATTCACAGTTCTCTTAAAATCACTTCAAATTTGACTATAAAAATTGAGTTTACACCCCAAATTTGCAAAATCTATTTTTTTCCACGCAAATTTTTACAGAATTTATTTTTTTTTACTCCTTAAATAAAACAAAACCAGTGTGAGAGCTGCTGTTTTTCTGCTTTGTCTCAGGTTGCTATATTTTCTACTCATTAGTATATGACTGGAGTTGTTTCAGGTGCAAATAAATACATGTTCAGAGAAAGCATATCTAAGCACATAAACTTTTGTATTAATTTTATATTTTCACTTAATTTTCCATAAAGAGTCATGAGGGCCCCATCTATGTACCCTATTTCAGACAAAGTCACCTTCACATTTAAGTGATTTAACTAAATCTAATAGAGAAGTGTATGTATTCAAACCAGATAAAAGAATTTTTCAGAGATAGTAGGACATTTTACTTCTCTCCATCAATAGCAAAATTTTTCCAAGCTTCCTGAAATAGTGTCAACGCTTTTGGTATGCTTCTCTGAAGTTCCTGAGAAGATTTGAGACAATCAAGATAATAGTAATGTATATGCATGACATTTCTCACTTTTATGGTTCACTCTTTTATTTTTTTACAAGCATATAAATAAAAATATTATTTGAGCTTTGCATAGTTTACACAATGGAATATTATTTAGCCATGAGAAGGAAGGAAATTCTGCCATTCATGACAACATGAGTGGGCCTTAAGGACCTTGTGCTAAGTGAAATATTTTGGACAAAGACAAACACTCCATAATATCACTTACATGTGGAATGAGTGTATTTTAAAAAGTCACACTCCTAGAAATAGAGTATAGAAAAGTCGTGCCAGGGGCTGAGGTGTGGGGGAAATAGGGAGAGGTTAATAAAAGGGTACAAACTCTCAGCTGCAAGATGAATAAGGTCTGAGGATTTAGGGTAAACATGGTGACTATAGTTGATAACACTGTATTGTTTAATTGAAATTTGCTGAGAGAGTAGAACTTAAATCTTCTCATGCAGACAAAAAAAATAAATATGTGAAGTGAGGGGTGTGTAAATTAACTACACGAGGGGAGTCCTTTTGTAACATGTGTATGTATATCAAATCATCATGATGTACACTCGTACATTTTAAGTATCTTACAATTATGTGTCAATTATATCTCAATAAAGCTGAAAAAACAAGTGACAAATATTTCTGAAAGTTAACCTTTCATGATTTTGTTAATACTCCTTTCATATACTCCTAAGTGAGTGTTCTCTCCTCTCATCCTCTTCTCTCCCTTTTCCTGCCCATGCCCACCTTCCAAAATCTACCATTTTACTCTCTTCTACCCTCTAGGCAGTTTGTCTGATGTATACAATCCAAGTTTATCCACATACAAAAATCACCAAGATACTCTTTGCCTATTTTTTAAAAATTAGAACTTAAAATATTCTTTATTTTATACTGCTTTAGTCAGGTATTATATTGAAGTTATATAATTCTATGAATAAAACAAGAGCTTCTATTTTATTTTTAAGTCTAGATTTCTCTATTGTGGTCCTTTCTGTTTTCACAATTACTTATATAATCTCTGTCACCTGAGAAGTAAAATTAGAATATGCTTATAACTTGTGAAAATATCAACCATAAGAATTGGAGTAGAGATTCCACTTAAAACATAATACTATTTTAATCTTGTATTTTAAAATTATTATATAGTTTCTGCTTAGAGAAAAAGCAGAACGATAATATGACAAAACATTGAAATGTCACAAAACTTTTGGGATTACTTATAGAATGAAATAATTAAATTATTCCATTAAAGCTTTTAGCATGAACAGATCATAAATGAGCCAGAGGACTGAAAGCAAGATCTTTTCAGCTTAATTGCACTAATTACAAATATTTTATAGAAAAGAGCCTTTGCAATGACCCAAATACAAATACAAAAATTGTTTTATCTTAATAAAAGTATAAGAGATAAAGTATTTTTTAGTGCTGCTTTATTAAATTCATATTAAAGTTTTGCAATTTACAAATACCTGCCCTTAAGGTGCATGAACCTTGTAGAGAAATAATGGCCACCAAATCAGAGTACCTTAAGGAAGGGAAGGTAAAGCTGCTCAGAATCATCTAGCAAATACTCTCCATATTTTATATTCTAAGTACAATTTTTAACTGTATCTGAAATGTAAAAATGTATAGCCTATGCCATTATTTTAAAAATAAACAGAAAATTAAAACGAGCTAAGCTAATGTGAAATATACTACGGCACATTCATAGATAAAATGTATGTACAAAATAAATGACTGAGGGATTGAACTAAATGTTTTATAGGATAAAAACATTGCCCTAGAGTTGTTGAAGGTTTCTGGAGAATTCTACTCATATACTAGAAATCATCAATCTAAGACTTCTTTGAAAATAGAATAGCAATAAAGGAAAAACATTTATTTATTTATTTATTTTTAAATTAAGTTTATTGGGGTAACATTGGTTAAAACAATTATATAATTTTTAGGTGTGCATTATAATTTGACATCTTCATGATCATATCTTAAAAGAAACTATATTTTTTCACTGCTTTACTATAATATTAAAACAATTCATAGTTTTCATTTCATTTAATTGCACTTTACATAATTATAATATTCTTAATGCACATTTGGAGTTTAAATATCTAAACTTTTATTTCTCAAATATTTTTACATAAATTGTAGAAAATACATTAATTGAACTAAAATAGTGTATAAATTAGAGACAAAAATTGATTTAATCTTTCCTAAGAATGCTGATTTGAAGAAGCTTAAGAAAGATACAATCAATGGTACAAACTAATATTAATAAAGAAAAAGGCACTATTCATAGAGATTTTTAAATTATTCCCGAAATTGAATTTTCTGACATTCAATTTTCTGTGATCTGATGCCATTGCCGAAGCTAAATTCTACTGTCATCCTGACAGAGCCTGTCCCAACACACACACACACACACACACACACACACACGCACATACATGAACACACACACACACTTTCTCTTTCTCTCCAGTCTCTAATCTATCCAATTTCTCTGCTCAACTCTGGTCTGTCCTCTCTACAATTATAGCACATATCCGTAGGGCTTTAGAACATACTTCTGATGAATGAGTGATGAGTAGACAAAACTAACATGACATCAAAAGGTCATCATTACATCCAACAAGAATATTTAATTTATTACAAATATGCAACATTTTCAAAACTTAATTCTGATAAAAGTCACAAAACTAGAATTCTGACAAAATTATATCGCAGTCCTTATCTCTTGAATTATTAAAAATTTTAAGTTAGGAAAATAGTTTAGTATAATTCATAATATTGAATTGCTTTAAATAATTTAAACAATAGACATATCTTGAATTTCTATTAAGTCAAGTGCCCTCTCTTTATTATTCTGTCCCTCCCTTCCTCCTTCTCTCCCTTCCTTACTCTGTCAGTCAATTCAGGTGTTTTTTTGTTTGTTTGTTTTGTTTTTTTTAATCCATTCATTCCAAAAATATTTAGAAAACACTGGCTATGTTCCGGGATTATTCCACATTCTTGAATTTTTTTTTTTTTTCTAAAGTGGGTTCAATTCCTGCTCAGAGTCTAGGGTCAAAAGTAATTAAGTGAGTAACTAAAATAAAATATGATGAGGCAAAATCATAGAGCTGTGAAAATAAATAATAGGGGCCCCGACTTAGTCTATTATGAGAAGGAAGGTGTTTTTCACACAAGATTCAATAATTAAGATTAAAGAAGATATATTATTGGACTTGGTAAAGTAAACAAATAAACAAATGAAAATAGATGGAGAGCAATGCTATTGTTAGGTAGTTAGGTGGCCCTGAGCCATGGAAGAGAAGGCTTGGCTCTGTAACCATAGCAATGACAACACTGACGGCCTAACCCAAAAGGCCACTGCTAGGACAGCCCAGAAAAAACTTATATTTCAAATAACAATACCCTTACATTCTGGAGTACAAGAACATAAATGACCACAGCATAGCAACCAGTTTAAGCCAGCAACAAACGCTTGTGCACTAAGGTGTACTCTGAACTTCTTTTTACCTCATACCATCATTAAAATGTCATAGATATGCCTGGAAGTTCATGAATTTAATGGTAACAGGCTAAATTCTGGAAAGCCACATTAGCTCTTGACAATAGGTTATATAACAGCTAACTGTCAATCAAAATGACCCCACACATCAATCAACTGGCACCACTCTTGTAACCTTCCATCACAGCCTGCTGTGTCCAGATTAACCAGACCCAACTTGAGTGCTCTTAACCAGGAGACAGTTTATTAGCCGGCGGCTGTCCTTGCAAAGGAGCAGCCCCAAAATGCCAAGATACAAGGTTTTTAAGGCTCAAATCCCATTCCTCATTCTGTCTTAAACACAAAGGTCCATCTTTCTCCTATTCACTACCTGTCAACCCACTGGTCAGGTGTGCAAGCGGGAAGTACAGAAGCAGAAAGCTTATTGTTAGAATGTTATGTTCCTATGGGTGATTGTCTATGTTCCCATGGGCAATAGCCAGTGTTCCCATGAGCGATGGCCAAACAGTAATTTTCAGCTTATATACAATTGATTATTTTTCATGCCATGCAAGCAAGCAGGGTTACACAGGCTAAAATTGGCAGTTAGCGTATGAGCTCATTGTTACAAGTTTCATGATTAACAGAATGTGGTTAGGGGTTCCAGAAACTAGGCCTAAGTTATAGACTTCCTTTGTCCAGTTTCAGGTTTTAATTATTCTTTAACCCTTTCACATTTCAGCAGGCTATTACAAGCCCAGATATAAGACAGACCTCCCCACCTATATGAGTCTACAGCCCTCTCTGGTGTAGCCCATTTCTCTCTTGATATGTACTTCAATAAATCTTAATTTTCCTAATCCTCGCTGATCTGTAATTCTTTACTGTGTTGGCAGAAAGGACCAGCACCACCAAAGCAGCGACAAATTTAGATTGCCCACAACAGTGACGATATTGACTTAAGTATCTAGAAAAAAAATCAAGAACTTCTGGATGTATGCAAGCTTTTAAGTAAGACTGCAGATTATATAAGTTTTGCACATTACTTATTATGTGTCTTCACTTTTGTAATGAAGAAAATGACATTATCGAACCCATAGAATTGTTGTAAGGACTAAATGAGATAATACATAGACATTTCAGAGAAGTATACTTGGCACAGTAAGTATCCAATAAAATTTAACTAGTATTGTAATATTATTAATGTATTTAGCTACATAGCCCTTTCAAGCTAGATGGGCTAAGATGGATCTAGGAAAATAGGTCTGCACTCCAGCCCAAATTTAATGAGTGAACAAAAAAAAGATTTTTTTCGTTCCATACATAGCAGATTGTTCATGGTTAAAGTATTCGCAGATAAAGAAGTATATTTCCAGAAGGAGAATAGAAGTGAATACTTTGCTTATGGAGGTAGGAATAGGGAGTTCTGATATGATATCAAATACACACTTTGATTCAAATCTTTCCCTCAGGACATTAGTCTGAAAACCTTTCCCTAAATCTCAACCTCACTGGGAATCTAGCATATAAACACAAGTGACTTAGGATCAAATCTAAACCATACCCTGGAACTATCTATTCCTTTACTCTTCTTTTTTTTCCCCCATGAACTGTTTCTTTCCCCATACCAACTAGGTTGTCTGTTTCCTGAGGGAAGGGGCTTTATGAGCTGTTTTAATGCTATACCAAGTGTACCTGAAACAGTGTCTGACATATAGTAGCAGCTCAATAAATATATTTTGAGCGAACTAAGTGTTACAAAATAAAACAAGGATATAGCAGGAGGTTAATAATTGAAGTCCCCTTCTAATTCCCATTAGTGTATCTAAGACAGAATTATTAGCATTATTGTACTCGGACATTGTCAGTTCAAAATTGAACCACTGAATTACAATGTTGATAATGTCTTTATGTTTGTTAATTTATTAATTTATTTTACTTCACATATGCAAGAAAATAGAGTAATTTAAAATAAATACAAATCAAATGGTATAGCACATTTCAAAAGACATGTAAGAAACTTATGGTTTATATTCGATTGGTAATTCAAAGAATAGGAACACAACATTTATCTGTACACTGATTTATTATGTCTAATTAGATGTTTATAGATCATGTAGGTAAACAAACCTATTTTTGAATATGAGGGAATTATATGTATCTTCCTTCAAAAATCATGGCATGAATTATATATTTTGGATGGGTTTATTATCTCTTTATAATTCATAACCTAAAGTCATATGGATATACTATGAAATATAATTCAAATAAGAAAATATGAATATTTTATGGACTTTTCTATTCAGTACTAATATTAAGATGTTATATTTGGCAGAATTCTGCATTTGACAGTTCTGATTTTATGTTTCATGTTTTATTGATATTAAATTAATGTAGATATCAAGCTAGGATCCAAATCCCTTTAGGTAACAAGGATATTGCCAAGGGAACTAAAGGTAGCATTTTTATTTTTTCTATAAAATCAAGGATACCCTGATAATGACATAACTTAATCTTTTGACCTGTTATTTACTCATTTGCTCATATGGCTAGATGTTGTTTCTTCTCTCTCTCTCACCAGTTCACAAACACCTAACAAGGTATATATGACATGTTCTTGGAATATAATTGGTGTTCAATAAGTATTTTTTGAAGGAAAGACATAGGTAAAAATAAAAAAAGGAAGAAAAGAAGAGAAAAAAGGAAGGAAGTAAGGAAGGAAGGAAGGAAGGAAGGAAGGAAGGAAGGAAGGAAAGGAGGAAGGAAATCTTTTGTGGAATATGAAAGTAGGTGCCAGTACCATCAAATCTAACCCTATATTGACACTTTTGCTCCCCAAAAAGTCAGGTTTATATTATCATACATTCACTATGCTATATGGAACATAGACATCAGGTCATAGGGATATAACAATATGCTAAAATGAATTATTTATACTGATTAAGGAATCCGTCTTGTTGTAATTAATGTTATATGATTAATTCTAAATATACTAATCTGAGAGGAAAGTATTTTTTATAAATCTTAGAGAAACAACATATGATTCCACTACCAAAAAAAGTCATATACGATGCTTTTGTTTTTAATAGTTTTCTTTATTTTATTAGCTGTTGAATATTTTTGTTTTAAAATATACAAGGAAGCCAAAATACATCAATTTGTCAAGTAGAATTCCATTATAAATACTTTGTTTTTCCATAAGATTATTTACAATTATTTGAAGTGTGTCATTATTTACTTTTTACATAAAACACAAAAGCTCTTTAGGTTATAGTTTTTGCATTCCCCTATAAACCACTGTATTACTACGAACATTCACTTTCCATTACTTAACAAAATTCAATAACATATTTCCAGAAGAACATTAATATTTAGTGTCTATTGCCTCTTTTAAATTTTTGGTAAAAACCAAAGAATATCTCTACTAAAATTATTTTTTTAACATCTTGAACTCTAAAATATAACCTATTTACTCCACTTTAAGGATGAGAAAATCATCATAGGAAGATTTCTGTGTATTCCAGGCATGATAACCAGTATATGTAACAAATTTTATTGTTTACATCACTGTGAAATGGAAAAATTTTGACTTTGGGTTCTTACTAACAATCTGACATTACTGCCAACCTGAAATTCCATTATTCAAATGAGTAATTAGAACAAACCCTATATAAATCATGCTTGACTTGCAGTTATTATCAAGTGGGTATTTAGATAGTTTGCAGTCTGCATAAAATCTGGCCCAAGTTGTGTGAATTATGAGAACTCCAGGTGTGAAGAAAATATGGTTTAAGAAATAGTCTCTTGATTATGTTTCTTCAGAATTGGAAGAAACTTCTTAGAACATTTCAACCACAAAACTGTAATGGAGTCTAAATAAAATTTAAGATTACCCAATTGTGTGATTGTTTATTTTCTTATTTATTTTCAACCTGTTTAATGGATAAAATAATATTTTTATTTCTTTCTATAATAGTTACTATATAATTGGTGCTTAATAAAATTAGGTAATAAATTTATATAGAATCATTTAATATAAATCTGCAATTAAGGTTACGTTCAAACTATTTAAAATATCTAAGAAATGATGCAACATATTACTCTGCTACTCAATTTCAAAGGGTCACAAAATTAATCAATCCAGGGGAAAGTACCATAAAAATTCATTGGTAATTTAGATATGATAAAATCTTACAACTAAAATGCAATCTATTGGTTTCATCTCAAATTCTCCTCAAAGATTTTTTTTTAATATGGTATCTTCATAATTTTTGAGGAGTTCTCAGGAATCCTTGAAGCATTAATTAAAATCGATTCTGTAAATATTTCATATGATAAAAGTTTTAGAATGAAAATCTCATCATTGGTTTAAAAAGCAAAGAATTAGTATTCTTAATGATAATTTAAAGTTTTATAGATCAACTTTACATAACATGATATGTATGAGGAATTCTGTTTTTATAGAATTGTGAGGTTTATTTCAGGTACTCACTACCCAGTCAGAAGGTCCAGAACATATATTTCTAAAAAATCTTGAGTTTCCATCCATATTCTGCACAATTTCCTTTGTCTTTCATTCCTCTCCTTTGTTAGTTACTAGGGATTTATTTTTTGTTCTTTCCCTGGCCCTTCAGTCTTTTCTCTACTTTGTGGATATATCCAGACCATCTCTCTCTTACTAATCCTGTCACCTTGCTTGACCTCCCCAGTCCTAGTGTTATTCTCTAGTGTCTATGTTATCTTGATTACTATTATTTACCTTATTCTTTCATTATTTCTTACTATATCATTTCCCTATTGATAATCTACCTGGCTAACTATTAAAGCTAAATGGCATAACTTTTACCTTCACGATATTTATAGAGAAGCAGTACATCCATACTCAAGGATAAAGCTTTCTGGTCAATGGAATCTAAGGCTCTCAGGGTGCTACTTACCAGTTTTTCAATCTCAGAAAACTTACCTGAGATTTCTGAGATTCATTTTATCACTACTATACATACTGCATAACAATGTCATGCCAGTTAAATAATTTGTATAAATTCGATATCGAATTTGATTTACAATTAGTGTTTAAAACATCACTGTGGCTTTTTTTATTAATATTATTTATATCATTGTTAATCACTGATTATTAAGCCTTCATGCCTTCTTCTTACACCCTGACATTATTTTGAGGTCCTTAAGGGTAGGACTTAATTCTTTGTATATCTGCAATGTGATGTATTTTTTCAAATGAAAGATTGTTTTTTTAGAGTACTCCTAGAAATTAGCACATTACTACTTTAAAGTTCATAAAAGAGTAACTCAAGATATGGATATGTAAAAATGCACCATATATTTTGGGAAGAGGTAGTTCATAGTTTCCGATATCTAGAATAAGCCAGAGGAGGGGAATGAATAAAGATGAGTGAAAGGTTAAATTCAAGTGGATTTATAGAGCATTTCATTCCATGCTACAAATTTGCAATTTACCTGGGATTAATAAAAATTAGGATATCGGTGTTGTTTTATTTTTCACATTTATTTTTTCTTATTATCTTAATTTTAGAAAGGTGACTAATAGTAGATCATTAATGATATAAAAACTGCTGTTAATAAAATCTAAAAATAAATATTAACTAATTCAGATGAACACTGATGAGGACCTAAACAAAGACAATTAACCAAATGATGGAAGAATGAAAATGGAAAGGTAAAAAGAATCATGTTAATCTTTTAGCCTCTGGGGGGATAACACAAACTTAGCTCTCAGTGAATACAGAAAGGAGACTATAATAGGTATTTTACTAAGCAAAATTATTATCCTACTTATTTCAAATGAATTTAAACCAGAGAGCATTTAGCACAGATTATTTGCTTTGAAAATGAAATAGAAACTCAAGCTTGTGATGCTCACATTATCAGAGGCCCTAACAACTCCTTTCCTAACCATAATTAACCAGTAGGAAACTGTAAAGTCATATTTTCTCTACTTCAAACACACCGTTTTCATATTATGCTCTATAAAATTGAGTCTATGACTCTGCAAACCACATTTTTTCTTTATGGCTAGTTCCTTGATAAGTTCTTCTAAGTGAGGAAAGAAAAGAGGGAATGTAAGAAGAAAGATTCCTTCCTGTTTACTTATTATCCTTCATAGCACCACACACCTGTGCCTTCACATCCAGGCAGCACAACTGGTTCCTGTTTCCAGTTTTTTTCCAGTGTCTTTGAGCCACTGAGAGATATCAGCATCAGCTGAGCAGCCTTTCTCCTTTGAAGTCTGAGTTCCAGCTCTTGAGTACTTGGTGTCTCTCCCCTGAGTTTCTGTGGCACCATCACTAGCCACCCTCCTCAAATTCTTCGTATTAGAACCACAAAAGCCCTGCTTGAAACTTTCACATTCTGGTAACAACAAACTCTTACACTTATTTCCCCTTTCTCAAGGATGGTAGCTGCTTGAAGTTACTAAATCTATATTACTTCAGTGTTCCCTTTAAATATTTTCAGTTTTCAGATACATGTATAACCAAACCTCATATTAAAATTTATTGACATATGTATTACAAAATAAAAGCCGCCAATCTCTAGAAGATGATGAGAAAATCTAGATGACTTTGGATATGGCAATGACTTTTGGTACAATACCATAGCATGTTCCATGAGAGAAAAAAAATTGGTAATTTAGATTTCATTAAAATTAAAAACCTATACTCTGCAAGACACTGTTAAGAGAATGAAAAGTCAAACCACAGACTAGGAAAAAAATTACTTATAAAACACATCTGATATAGAGATATAGAACTTGTAAACAAAATATACAAACAATTCCTAAAGTTCAACAATAAGAACAACAACAAAAAAAATTAAAAATTGAGTAGAAGATTTGAACAGACGCCTCACCAGAGAAGGCATACAAATACCAAATAAGCATGCAAAAAGACATTCAGCATAATATGTTATTATGTCATTATCAAATGTCATAATATGTCATTATCAAATTGCAAATTAAAACAATAATGAGATACCACTACATAACTATTAGAATGGTAAAATCCAAAACGCTGACAACATCAATTTCTGGTGAGGTTGTAGAGCAGCAGAAACTCTTATTTACTGCTGGCGAGAATACAGAATGGTGCAGACACTTTGGAAGGCAGTTTGGTAGCTTCCTACAAAGCTAAATATAATTTTACCATACAATTCAGCCATCACACTCCTAGGTACTTATCTAAATGAGTTGAAAACTCATATCCACACAAAAACATGCACATACTCAGACCAGTTCTATTCATAATTGCCCCAAATTGGAGGCAACTAAGATGTCCTTCAATAGGTGAATGGATGAAAAATATCTGTGGTACATTCATACAATGGAGTTTATTCTGTGATAAATGTAAATGACTATCAAGCCACACACAAATATATATATAGTTAAATGCATATTGCTAAGTAAAAAAAGCTAGTCTGAAAATGCTTATACTGCAAGGTAATTTGATGACATTCTGGAAAGACAAAATTATAAAAACAATAACATGATCAATGGTTGACAAGGGTTCAGGAGGAGAGAAGGGATGAATAGGTAGAGCACTGGGCATTTTTAGGGCAGCAAAATTATTCTGTATGATACTGTAATGGTGGAAACATAATACGCATTTGTCAAAAGCTATAGAACTATAAAAACAGTAAACTAAAGTAAACTATAGAGTGTAGATAATAATTATGTATCAATATTGGTAGCTACACTAATGCAAAATGTTAGTAATAGAAAAATATGTGTGTGAGGAGAGGCAGATATAGGAACTCTCATTACTCTATGTGCAATTTTTCTAGAAACAAATGTTTTCTTAAAAATGAAGTCTGTTAAAATAGACTTATAAATGAATCTTCTATGACTTATTGAATACTGAATGAACTAAATAAATTAAAATGATTTTGTATTGATTTTTGCTTAATTTACAAATCACTTAAGATAAATGGAGACTGATGTTTTACAAACCTTGAGGTTGGATTTGCTAATATACATGATCTGGTATTCATTAGATTTAGGTAAATAGGGAATGGTTTACATTAAATTGGTTGTTTCTGGTTTTTGTCACTTACAAATAAGTACTAATGAAATATCAGTGTGAACTATAATAACACAGATAAATACATTTAATAAATGTTTTGCGTACTTTAAAATGAACAATTAATTAACTTAGAGGGATTTCTAGTGCCCATACATAATATATACACACTTTAAGATATACTAATATAATAAAACATGGAAAAAAGACAAATAATATACCGTAGTCCTGGAATTTAGAGACAAGAACCATAGGTTGTGAGTAAAATATCCATCTAATAAGAGGTTATTTATACTTTAATAACATCTAATCTCTGGGCCTCATTTTCTAATTTGAAAAATGAGAATGTTTTTATATATGATCTTCATTTATCTTTCTAGATTTAAGTTGTGCGTGTTTCTGTGTGTGTATTCATAACATAGTATTACTGGTTTGAGATAGACATCAGTTATAATCACCTTTCATAAAATGATAGTTGTTTTCCACTCTTTAAGGTGCATAATTATCCAAAGGAAGATTGCTAGAGTGACATAATATTCTACTTATTTATTTTATGTGAATTTTTTAGAATTTATTATGCAATTATTGCTTGAGTTTTGGCACAAGGGATTTCTCATTAGCTTCATATTTAATATATTTATGGTGATTTTAAATAGTAAGAGACAGTTGGTTTACATCTTAGTAGCTATGGAAAAAACATTATAAGCACTCTGAACTAAGCATTAACACTTGTCATTGACTCTAGGACTTGACCTAGTAAAAGGTCTTGATTTTTAAAGACAATGCACATAGTAGTGTCTTGCCTCTGTTCTTCAAGAACATTAAATGTTTCCTTGAGTTTTCAATAAAAATCAAAACATCTTTCATATTTGGGTGCAAAAAGCAGATGTAGTTGGCCCATTAACAGATTTTAAATTTCAACTTTTGGAAAAATAAACATTTGAATATCCCATGCAGATGTTGATATTAAGCAGCTTTTGGAACCCAGGACATCTGGGCTATTGGGTTGATATTAACCTTTCTCACCACTTTTATTACTCCTTTATCCTATGCAGTATGTATAAGTTCCTCTCTTTTGTAAGATATTTAGATTATTTTCTCTACATCTACATTTTAGTATACTGGTTTCTCACTTGATCTCATTCCTCCCTTTTGTATTCCTCCTATGCTCTCTTTTCAATCTACTTGAACTAATACAACCTAAGCTACAGGACTTCATTTTCATGTTACATTGATTTAACCATTCTCTTGAAAGGACTCCCAGTCAGTTGCCCCACTCTCTGCCCACCACTCCTACTCCACTATCTCTTATGCTTTAATTCATACTACACATTTTCTTGTATTACCGAACTTGTTGAAAAGGACACTAAAGTACATTGATAAATCTTAAGAACATATGGTCTCAAATTCATATGGACTCATTTAATTCAGCAATACTTTTTCTTGTCCTTAATCAACCCTTACTCACACTGTATTCTTTTTCTTCATTGGCTCTCATTATCTAACAGTATAGCTCCCTAGATATCAGTGCAATACTATCTTTACACACACACACACACACACACACACACACACACACACACATACACTAAAGTTAAGAGAAAACTTTGTCATTGAGTATAATCACATAACACTTAAGAAATCTTCCCACAGTAACCCTGAATGAGAATAAATTCATATGTGCTTAATTACATAATTGCTTTGATTTCAGGTATGTAAAAGAGTTTCACAAATTATTATTTTTATTTTTAGATAATTTTGTTAGAGTACTTCTCCTAATGAAATCAAATCAAAATTAAAATTTCTATATTATTGTAGTTACATCATCTAAAGTTGAATATTGATAAAACTCTAAAAATAAAATAAAATAAAGTTGAATATATTTGTTTTACCTACTTTTAAACTTTTGAGAATACACATTTTACTTTACTTCTATCATTTCACTGTGTTTCCAAACTTTTGGAGATTTTTTAGTTGGTTGGTTGGTTGAGGTTTTTTGTTTGTTTGTCCTTTGTTTTTTTACTAGGTTCTTTGAGAGATAATTTTTCAAAGGGTAATAGTAACAGGCTTGAGAAGAGAAAGGCAACAATCAAACAAACGAATAAACTAAAAAGATAATTTTTCTTAAATTCAAAACGCATTCAAATCTGGACTTTGTATTAATTTAGAAATAAATGCTAATTGTAATAGTCTTGTTAATAATACAGTTATAATCTAGTTCATTAGAGAGAGATATCTGTCATTGAAATTTACTAATAAACAAAATTGTTCTTCCCATGTAAGCCCTCTTTATACATTAAATGCATATCCCCAAAACAAAATATAAATTGAATGCTCAGAGAATATAAAACAATCTATACTCATTGACAAGAGAGCATATTCTTACATAAGCTGTAATAGTCCCTTACTTGCAAAAACACAGTTTAAAAAGTAGCCTGACCATTATAAAATTGTTTTAAAGTAAAAGAAGTCTTCAGTATGTAATGAGTTGCCCAGATATGTACAAGATTACTCTCAGGTGGTAATAGTAAACTCATAAAGAATCTCTGTGATATGATTAAATTATATTTTGATCTTTGTTCAAGGGCAAAATGAATACTTACATAGAATACACTGTTATATAAGAGAAAAGGAATAAAGTGAAATATTAGTGTAGACTGGAGTACTTGTTGAGAGATAACTACTCAAGTTCTTAATCCTAAAAGTAGTGATGGAACTTGGATTGCTAGAGGAAAAACTGCATATTGTAAAAACATGAAATACTTAGTATGAAAAACAAGTTTGATGAGTTACAAGGGCACTGAGAAGATTGTTGCAGTTAAAAGCCTAATAGTTCTAATTTAAGGAAAAGATGATCATAAAATTGTATAATTACCAACATTTGTGTAGTGCTTTTGTTTTCAAAGTGCTTTCCCCTCCATAGTTGATTCTCAAAATGACCTTGTTCAGTACTCACAGTACTGAATATTGCTTTAATTTACACAAAACTGTATGAGAGATTAAGAGCCTTATTAGCAAATCCACTGTGCTGTATATATAACATAACTTACAAATAAACTTGAGGAATTTTAAAATTTTTGGAAAATACAGTGTTGAGGAAAATAAATATGCTCTGGTACCAAAATCACAAAAATTACAATTGGCTAACTGCATTATTGCAATTTCAAAAGCACTTGATTTCACCCGAAAGTAATTTTAGGGTTAAAATATTACCCTACTCCTTAGAGATATGATATGCGATTTCTTGCATTTAAAAAAATTCTAAAATGTCAAACAAATTAGTTGGTTGTTTTTTTACATTTAAAGTAATTTATGACATAATTATTTTCCTCGCTTTTAATGGTTTTTCATAGAAGTGAGATTTGTGATTTTAAGTTTAATTTTACCTATTAGAAGCAGAGTAAAGAAATTCAGCCATAGTAATCCAGAACGTTTTTACTGAAAAAATTAGTTCAAAGAATTCATGTTATAACAACCAGTATACAAGGAGAATAAAGGGTCTGTGAAAGCCCATCTGTGACAACCTAAATTTTTAACTTGATTTTTAAACTGAATCTGAACTGAGTGATAGAAGGTTAAAAATGTTATATCTCTAATATTCTTATATAGCCACATTCAAAAATATATGTATAACACTTATTTAGTGCCATATAATTTTTAACATGAAATATACAAAGTCAGCCAAAGTAGAATAAAGTTGATGTCATGAAGATCAAAATGCTGTCTGTAAAAACTTTTTGAATATCACCAAATATTTGCCTCTTTGTGTAATATAAATTTTTACTAGACATTTCTAGAATTGTTCATGACTTGGAGGTAGATATAATGAATAAATTATTTTGTTTTAAAAAATGTAAGTTAGATCCTGATGTGAGCTGTTTTTGTTCTAAGGCAAATTGTAGTTACAAAACAGGAACTCTGTGAATAGGTTCTTATAAATCATGTAAATATTTCAAGCTCTTGGATGACACTATTTAATCATTTTTTGGTGTTTCTTTCTCTATATTCAGCATAATATAAAATGGCTGATATCAATTCTAGGAAATAAACTAGTCCTTTAGGGAATATGAGTGCAGTTGGATGTCTAACTATATTTCAGCAATATTCTTATGAAAAATATACTAAATAATATATTATTAACATTAAAGAGCAGTATTTTATTTTCTCTTGAAAACTGAACAACTTTTACATGTGTTTTCATTATGTTCGATTTTATTAAATAAATGCAACCTTTCTATGACTTTTATCTTTTAAGAAAGTATTTCTCAAGTCCTGTCTTATTATGTGGCAGTGAGACCCAACTAAAGGACTTTCACCATAGAGACAACTATAAAACTCTGACATATTAGAAAATAACCTGAAGTCACTAGATATTAACAGATGCATACAGACTGTGGAAAACAGTGTATGTGCAGAGAAGATATACAGTATGAAGTTAGTTCACCATTTTTGTGACTTTAACCTGAGACTACTGCATCTCACATACAATTTAATGTGACAGCAGTGTTGGTATAAAAGCTATAGTTTTTCTGGTTGGGAGAACCAGAAAACTGTTGGTAGAAGCTATCACTAACATGAATGGAAGAACCCAAGAAAAGAAAAAGAGCCAGAGAAAAGATAACCACATGTTGTTCACCTACATTTATCACTGACTTCTGAGCCATAGAACAGACTCAGAGTATTTCACCTAAAGGCAAACAATCTGAACAGAAAATGAAGCTGCCATTTGTGAAACAGAGTTTGCAGTTTAGGCACAGGCAAGAATTTCCTGATATACAAGGGAAATAAAAACCACCAGAGAAATATAATGAGACCCAAAAACTACACATCTTAACATTTATAATATCTAGAATACAATATCAAACCACCTGACATATGAAGAACCAAGAACATTAAATGAATTTCTAGGAGAAAAGAAAATCAACAAAGTCTAAATCTGAGATGAGTCATATATTCAAATCAAAAGACAAATATTTTAAAGTAGCTATTATTCTTATCCTCAATGATGTAAAAACAGAATATGCTCACTAGATAAATGAAAAATAGGAAATTTCAGGAGAAAGATAAATGATAAAAATGAACATAAAAATCTGGGTAGAAGTAAAAAAATACAGTATTTGGGAAAAAAAAATCACTGAATAGATTTAACAACCAATAAAAGATGATAGATAAAATATCAAGCAAACTAGATATAGGTTAATATAAATTAACAAAGTAAGTAACATAGAGAAAAGATATTTGGGGGGAAAAAAGAGACTCACCAACTTTTTGCATAATGCCAAATAGTGCAACATATGTATAATTAAATTTCCAGAAGAGTAGAGTGAGATCAATGTGGAAAAAAAATATATATATATATTGGAAGACATAATAGCCAAAATTGTCCAAAATTTGAAGAAAGATATAAATTTACAGATACATGTTTTGCAAATATTAAGCCAAATAAATATCAGTGAAAAACTCTCCACGACACACTATAGCTAAACATATCTTTGAAAGTCAAAGATACAAAGAAACTTGAAAGCAACTAATGAATAATGATATATACAGTGGAATGACCATTTGACCAATGGTTGGCTTCTCATCAGAACTATGGAGGCCTAGAAAGGATAAAACAATATCTTTAAAGTGGAAAAAATAAAGTTTATCAACAGAATTCTCTGTCCATCAAATTTAAAAACATTTTCAGATAAAAGTAAACTATGAGAATTCATCTTCATCATACCAACACTATAAAAATATTTAAGGAAGTTCATCAGGATGTAGGAAAATAATACTAGATGAAAATCAAATCCACACATGAAAAAGAATAACAAACATCAAAAAATAATAAATATCCAAGCAAATAAAAAATATTTCTTTTTTGTATTTTTTCTTATTATATGTTACTTAATCATTTAAATAATCACAAATATGGCTAAAAAAAAAAGGAAGAAAACAAGAAAAGCAAATAGAAATCGAATAATAAAGTTTTTGACCAGAACCAATAACAATAATCATGTTAAAATTGACCAATAACAATAATCATGTTAAAATTAAATGGATCTAATCACAACATACAAATGGCCAACAGGTATGTGAGAAGGTGCTCAATATCACTAATCATTAAAAAAAATGCAAATCAAAAGCCCAATGAGATATCTACTCTCATCAGGTAGAAAAACTGTGACTATAAAAAGATACCAAGTATTAGAGAGGATGTTGATGAGAATGTAAATGGGCAAAGCCACTTTGGAAAATGGTAAGGAGGTTCCTCAAACATTAAAAAAAAGTAGAACTACAAAGTGATCTGCGATCCCACGCCTCACAAAAATCATTCTTCATGATGTATCATTTTATGGGTTTTGAGAAGTTTACAAAGTCATATATCCACTAGTATAGTCATGACACAGAACAGGGCTATCATTCCAAAATATCCAGTGCTGTCTCTTTTCAGAAAACCCATATCCCTACATCCAAACCCCTAGGAAAATCTCTGTAGCTTCGTCTTATCCATAATTATATATAAATAGAACCATACAATTCCACTATTGTATGTCTTATTTCACTTAGGAAAAAAAATTAAGATTTATTATTTTGTTGCATACATATGTAGTACATTTCTTTTTTTTTTTAATTGCTGAGTGGTAGTCCATTAAATGGAGATACTAAACATTTGACCGGTTGAAATATATATTGGTTGTTTCCAGTTTTTGGTGATTATGGATACAGCTACTAAAAACATTCATGTACAGGTTTTTGTAGAAACATAATTTTTACTTCTCTTGGTATATACTTAGGAAAATGATAATTGGATTATATGGTAAGCATATGTTTAATTTTCTAAAATGTTCTTACTTTACTCAATATTCTAAAAAAATACCAAATTGTTCTTCACAGTGGCTATACCATTTTGCATTTCCAGCAACACTATTTAAGAGTTCCTGTTCTTCCCCATCCCTGGTCAGCATACTATACTGACAATTTTTTTTTTTTTATCTTTTATTGTAGGTGTGTAGTAGTATACCATGTGATTTTAATTTGCATTCACTAATGAATAATGGTGTTGGGCATCTTTTAATAATCCTATTTGCAATCATCTATATATCTTTTCAGTTAAGATTCTTTTTTTATTTTATTTTATTTTATTTTTTTATGTTTTTAGATGAGGCAACCCTTGGT
Organism: Pteropus alecto; assembly: GCF_000325575.1. Taxonomy (NCBI): domain Eukaryota; kingdom Metazoa; phylum Chordata; class Mammalia; order Chiroptera; family Pteropodidae; genus Pteropus; species Pteropus alecto. Next base: position 17,822,721 of record NW_006443138.1, on the reverse strand, counting down.
TGACCTCACAGATTGCAAGGACCTTGTCAGTTTACAATCTCTTATTTTTTTATTTTTTTATGCCTACAACACCTGGTCTTCCTAAGTGATCTCCCATCCAAGTACTAACCAGGCCCAACCCTGCTTAGCTTCCGAGATCAGACGGGATCGGGCTTGTTCAGGGCAGCATGGCTGTAGACTACGGTTAAGATTCTTTAGAGATTTTCTTCATTGCTTTTTGATTTTTTATTTTGTTCATTTTATTGTTGCATTTTGAGAGTTCATTACATATTCTAGATACAAATCTTACGTCGGATTTGTGATTTGCAAATATTTTCTTCCAGTCTGTGACTTATATTTTTATACTCTCAGCAGTATCTTTCACAAATCAAAAGGCTTTTGATTTGTATATTCATTTGGTTTTAATATTTTGGTTTCTTATTATGTGACAAGAAATCACAAATACTTCAAAACTGAAAGTGTGAATATAGAATTTTTACATTAATCAAACTAAGTACATACTAATAATTCTGTAAATCACTATTACAAATTAATTAATTATGATGGTAATACTTATAAAACTGTTTTCATGTTTATTTATTTTATTAATGTAAGCTAGAATGTTCTTGTATACACCTAGTTAGCTATATGACTGGCAATTCATTTATGTAGCCCTAAGGCATAGTTTTCTTTCATAAGATATGGATAATTATAATCTTAATTTTTTTGTGCATGGTTTTTAAAAGCAATTGAAAAGTAAAACTAATTTATAGTTATAAAGCATTATATGAATGAAAGGTATTATTGCAATTGCTATGATTACATTATCATGTGGGAAATTTACAGCTATGGAAAATAGTGAAATGCTCTTGCTCTTAGTACAAATAAATCAGGCAAAAGATTTATACTCCTAAAAATGACATAAATTTCTGTTTAGAAACTTAACATTTGCTTCATATTACTCCTAAAAATCACTTTATTGCTTTAGATTTTCAGAATCTGCTTTTGAAGTCAGTATAAATTCTTCACATGGAATAAATACTTAGGCTTGGGGAGAGTTTAGAAAAGAGAACAATCACAATCTGTTTTACCGGCTTGGGTATATATTAGGTAATTGAAACAGAAAGTCATTAAAGGTATCAGTTTTCATCTCAATCACACATAATTTCATAATACAAAGAGAATGATATTTAACATTGATTATATTTTATTAAATTATGACCTTAAAACTCTCTCAAACACTATTAAGCAAAAATATATTTTAAGAATTCCAAACTAAAAATTTACTTAGAAAGGCAGGTGTAATAGCATTCCAACTTCTCATGATCAGGCCCTGAGAGTTGACATATTGTTCCAAAGCCAGCCAAACATAGTACTAAGAGAACCAACCTCACTACTTGCCAATTGATTCTGCTGTTTAAAGGGCTTCCAAAAAAGCTAAATCGAAGTCTATTTATAATAATTTTTCTCATATCACCATTTTAGTCTTGATGACTCATAAATGTAGAAACCTTATTTTGAATCTTGAAGTTTCTTAATTTCAATTTTTAGAAAAAGGGCTGCCTTTCAAAATATTTGATGTGATGCTCAAAACATTCAAGAAGAAATTTAAGATTCAATGGTAGGCCAAGACTAATAAGAAATTCTAAAAAGAATCTCAAGATTAATGAAAAAAATACTTTAATTTATAAAAGTATTACAGTAGCAAAGAATTTGAACTATCATAACTAAAAGTTCAGCAAAAGAGTTGCATAGGCAGCCAGCATTTTGAAAATCTATTAAATGACAATGTTATATTAACTCTTCTGTTATAGGCCAAATTTAAAAAGTATTGCAAAATAGAAAGATCTATATGCAATAGCAACATCAAGTAAATTTAGTTATAGTATGTCACAAAATTCTTCACAGGAAAAAATTGTAGATGTGGTAGGAAGGTAGTTGAAGAACATCCGAGTTTAATTGAAAAGACTTAAACTTGCGCTTAACTTTGTTTAGTCTACCTTGGTTGTCTTCTGCACAGCAAAATAAAATTGAAAACTACGAAGAATATAATGTGTTTTTTGTTTGTTTGAACAACCCTCACAACTACTTCAAAATCTTTTTGGCCCCATCTCATATTCCAACTACTTCTACAACAAATAGTTCTGTACAGACTTTAACAGGCTCATGCAGATATAATTGAATAGTACCTCACCTCAAGCAAGCCACATAATCTCTGCTTCTCGCTCTGGAATTTCCTTGAAACTGTGTCAGGGACATATGTGAGAATTTGCCCAATATTCGCATATGTTCAAATCATAGAGTAGTCAAAGAACATGGAACCACCTTTAACCAATGAAATATGATAGCAGATATGTGACTATATCCTCATTTTGTTCCCTCAGAGTTTTGAGATACATTGCATAAAGCTTCTTAGAAGATCCTCATTAGATAAAACACCACTTTAAAACTCAGGGTATAAGTTTAGCAATTGTTAAAGTGTTACATTAATTGTTTATGTTGAATTCTAAATTTTCTCTGTAAGGAGGGATTAATTCACTGGTAAAATAATTTTATGTACAAAAATACTAATTATTTTCTTTTAAGTAAAATTTATACCACAGCCTTAAAAAATATTTCTATATTTTTTTAAATGGCAATTGTTTTTAAATGGTAATTTCTTAGAGCATTAAATATCTCAGTTTTCAAAATGTCCATTTTAAACAGATGTATTCAAAAAATATCTGCTGTATGAAGCAATGAATTCCTTGTCTGCTTTATGATGGCATCATTAGTCCATAGTCAAATTTCTTCCCTGTCACATTAAGATCCTTTATTTAGATAGATATAGGCTTATTTTAACGTTTAACTTACTGTTAAATGTCATGTATTTTTCTTCTTTGTAGAATGCATTCACTTTGAGTAAATAGTGTAAATACTATAAATTAAATAAGATGCTGGGAATTTAAATAATGAAAGTGAAATATTTTAATCTTCATGTTATTGTAGAATTTTTCAGGTTCTGCTCTCACTGTTGCAATCAGCTTTCAAAAGTTTAAGTTACCATGGGGACAGTGTTACTACTTTTTACTGATTATAAAGAATTGCCAGTGTATCATAACATAATAGCCAGTAAAATTTTCTATGGTGTGATTGTATCTATTTAAGTGTTAGTTCAATATATTCAAAGGAAAGGAGGGAGAAATAAGAAAAAAAAAAAGTGTTCTTTATTATTCATTTTCATTCATTCACTCTCTTAGTCTCTTTCTACCCCTTCCCCCTCAGCATATGAAAACTAAAGGCAGTGGAAAACCACAGGGGAAAAATGTATTTACCAATAGAAGATTTTCTCTATTATAAATAGTAGTCAAAGGAAAGCTTAGGAGAAAAAGAAAAAAAGATATGGTCACATGTGCATATTGCTTGAAAAGAAATACACAAAGCAAAATGTTCTGTCAAATCAATTTATATTCAAATCAAAATCTTTAAAAAAACCTCAATATGAATCTCAATCAGTACATAGCACTATTGCAAAATACTCAGCATAGAATGGCAGCCATAGTCTCAAAGGAAAAGACAAGTAATTTTTCCATTTGTTTAGGTTACACACCAAAGAGCAGAACTATCTTCTTTCTCAACATGCATTATTGCCGAAAACAACACAATAATAACAGATGGGCTTTGCTATAATATGACTATCTTTTACTAGAATGATCATTGTCTTCTTAAACTTTAAACTTTAAAAACTTAAACTTTAAAAAGTTTCTACTTTTTAAAATATGGCCGAGTAGATACATACTCTGATGACCTTCACTTTAAGCAGCTAAATATTCTTCATATGATGTGAAAATTTCATTTTAAATGCATTGCCAAGCTACCAAAAATATAAGGGAATAGCAAAAGCCGTACTTAAAGTGGAAAGGGAGATTTTTTGAAGTAAGCAAATTCAGAATTCAGAAGCTGACTCTCCACCCAGAGGATTTCTGCTAAACCCTGTTACTTGAAATTTAGATTTGAGAGTTGGAGGGGAGGACATAAGATAAAGAAAAGGAAATAATGTCTAGGGCTTTCCTAAGGTAAAATGGCCTAATAGAAGACCTTACTATAAAGACTGAACCACAAAGACCAAGAAATAGTTCCATTACTCAGAAAAAAGCAATGAGTTCTGACAGTCTCAAATGAATCTCAGCTTTCTAAAGGGGAGTATAAATCTGTCTTAAAATCTTGTGGTTACCAAACAGATCTCATCTAATGATAGTAACCAGTTTCACCAAATCTGTATTGTTCCCCTATATTTCTAGCAAACGTATTACTTTAAGGTGGTCTTAGATTTGTAGTAACCCATATGCCTGGCAGAAGCCAAAGAACATCTGTGGAGATCTCAAAGATTCCGAAAGGAAAAACACAGTGAAAAAAACGTGTTCAGAAGGCATACACAGAACCAAGGCACTATAACCAAGAGATATTGGTCAGAAAAATCTGACTTGCAGAGATGTTAGAATTATTAGAAAAAGAATATTAAGTAAATACATTAACTTTGTTTTTTTTTTTTTTAAAGTGGCTTAAGGAATAAAAAGCATAAGTGGACTGTAAAAATATTCAAGCAATTATATAAACTATCGTATAAAATTCCTAGAAATTAAAATTGTTAGAACTGAAATACAGGATTCAAAATTAGAATAGATACAATTGAACAGATAGTAAGTGAATGAGAATATAAATAAGAAAATTTAGTGTAGGGGAGGAAAAAAGAAAACATAAAAGATAAGTAAATAAGGTTGAAGATTAGATAAGATCTTTGAACATAGACTAGTTTAGAGATCCATTAGGAGTTAAAAATAATTTTAAAAAACCATGAATATTAAAATATATTTAGGCAGAGACTATAAAGCTGTACTAATTAATACAGTGTAATATTGGAACTGAAATAGATGAATAGACTAAAGAGCTTAGGAACAGGTTAATGTTTATGTGGAAACATAACTAATGACAGCTGGCATGATAGATTAATAATGAAATAAAGACTATTCAATAAATAATGAACTATACTAAAAAAAAAAAATCAATACCAAATAGTTTAATTACTTAAATGTGAAATGAAAATCTATACAACTCTTAAAATATGTATTCCACATATATACAATATATACACAAAT
>NW_006443138.1:17803772-17817512 GCF_000325575.1 Pteropus alecto | reverse complement strand
AGGCCACCACAATGAGGGTGAAAAGAAAAGCCATTAACCAGGAAAAAGATATTTGCTACACACATATAACAAAAAACTCATATCAAGAATATAAATATATATATTTAATAAAAATATATGTACACATATATCCACACATATAGCTACACATTTTAAGACAAAGCCAAAACAACCCAGAGGTATTTGAGGAGATCAACAAATATTATATGTAAAGTCTTTTACTTAATGTATAATCAGAAGTGGAAATAAAACCACAATAAATTTTCATTTAAACTTAACAGATTAGTAAAAATAAAAAAAAAACACTAGACTCGATATTTCAATATTTGGTAAGCATGTGAAAGAGAGATATGCTGTTGTAAAATATTTTGACAATATTTTATTTTCAAGTTTTCTCTCTCTCTCTCTCTCTCTCTCTTTCTTTCTGCATATAGCCTGGGGAAAAGGGAGGTCTTAATTTGTATACCAAGTTATAGATGAGAATTTTTATGGTGCTAGATTTGTAACAGCAAAGCCTGTGTTGTAACAGAACTGTCAAAAGGAAAGCACACACTCATGCACACACACAAACACACTGTGGTATATTCATGAGGTAGAATGAAGTTGAATGAATTTAATTACATCATTAACATGAATCTCAACATACTATTAAGGTGAAAAATCAGAAGAAAACATAAAATATTCAAGCTGTATAAATTTCAAAAATGTAGAAATCTATATAATATATAATTTGGTATAACAAATTCTCATGGCAAAATTAGATTTTGTTCAGAAAAGATACAAAATTCATGAAGATGGTAACCTCTAGCAAAAGAGTACTTAGAATTAAATGGTTATGTGCTCTATCAAGTTGAGTAATGGCTATGTGAGATTTGAATTATTTATTGTCTTACTTTATATTCTTCATATATTTTAGAAAAAAATGTACTCTTTTTCAGTATATATTGAAAATCAGAAAATATACTGTTATAAAATATATTATAAATCTAAATATAAATAAATATAACTACATGTATTATTTCTGTGAAAGTTAATGGGAAATTTTCTATTGATGTTAATACTAAAATTTGTTGTAATTCCTTTGATAAATCAATATATTTCATCCTATAGACACTAATTTGTAATAGATAAATATCTTCTGTCAATGTTGGACATGAAAAACAGATTTGTGGCTCATTTGTTTTATATATACGTAATTTAAAATGTCACTATTACTTTTTTTTACTCCCAATTTCCACACTTCTTTTTATTCTCTGACATGAATTTTGTCATTCTTATTGTCTGCTACAACACTAAGAATTCCTTTCTTGCACAAATTTAGAAATAAACAAAAACAAATATAAACACAAATATTTATGAAGCGTTTCATAGGTCACACACATGTTGTATTCACAGTCTCATGTTAATATAACAAACCTCAGAAAATTTGCTGATGGTGTATATTATAAATAGGCATAGAAGATAGTAGACATTGTACTATATGCTCAAGATATATACAGAAGTATCTTATACTTTATATAAAAAAGCAAATAGTTAATAGAAGCTCATTTATCACTAAATAATTGACAATTTTTTCTTCTAACAGAGTTTGCATATTTTTGATCCTAACAGACAAAATCTTTATTTTCTAAATTATATAATATGGCTAGAGTGTGCTATGTAACATTCTGAAAAAAATATGCAAGTTGCAATTCTGAATCAAAGAAGTAGAAGGTATGAAATAGAAAGGTGTAATTTTAAATAGTGAAGTAGTAACTTCTGCAAAATACAGTATTTTATTGTGTCTGACGATAATAAAGGAAACATTTTATATAGGGGAAAAATGACTCAGGCTTGTACCAGTCATTTTTTTAGTAACCTGGTAAGTCTAACTTAGCATGCTAGCCTGCTTTATTTCTCATTGTTTGCTTTCTTGCATGTCTTATTTTTAAAAGTCTGATCTTATATTTGACAGAACTTTATTTGTGGATATTTTGTGAGTCATTTAAAGATGCTGTCCTTTTGGGAATAGTTTTATTCATTTCTATCTGGTGACTAGCAGATTTATATAATCCTAAAACCATATTGAAATAAATTTTTGGCTTGAGTCTTACTTAGAGCCATTTCCTTTCCTATATTCTCTGCTAAGAATATAACATCATCTGCTCAATGTACAAAAGTGGTGAATGTCTAGATCATTGAATAATGACCTTCCTCTTGGAATTATTACCCCCAATATTTTAAAGATATGACTACAAGATTAAAAAAAACAGGGACATATTTCTTTTATTTTGCTGAACTTTGTGATAGCCTACTATAATTTAGATGAGGAAAATATATATTATGTGGTTTATATATTCCTAGTTCTTTTGGATATTTGTATGTGTGAAATGTGAGAATATCAAAAGACTGATCATGCTCAGTGGTTATGCAATTAATGTTTCAAACTGATTGATTAAGAGTGATGAGATAAAGAACATTCTTAAAAATGGATTGAATCGGACTTCTGCTTGAAGTTTAAACATGTGGAAATATAAGTATGTAAGGAAACAACAATCTCACTACATTAATTTAAGAAAGAATTGTAGCTTTCTTATTTCACTAGACACATCTTTTATAATTTTCCTATTTCCATAATGAAAAAAATTAGCTAATGGAGTAACTTAAAAGAGAAATTTCCCTGAGGCAGTTGATGAAAAATTTTTACTTTAATAGAGCTTGGCGGTTTACGAGCCATGAAAAAGCATTTTTGAAAAATAATTTTTTTTATATTCTCAAACTAATTCAGTATAGATATTCACATTGGTTTATATAAAACTAGAACATAGCTTTACTAAAAAATGTTAACTTTCAATAGCAGATTATAAGATTAAGTGAAACAAAAGAAGAGTTAACTAATGAATTGCTTGCTACAGTTTGACTTAAGTTCTCTAAAAGAAAATACACTTTTAAATTTATAAATAAGTTGCAGCATTTGTGATTTTCTCTTTTTATTTTTGGTTTACAGCAATTTAACTACTAGTTTTGCTTTTCTCTGAATTTTTTCTATATGGAGTTTGCTGATCTTCTTGGACATATAAATGGCTTATTTGAAGAGAATTTTAGACACTATGTTTTTAAATATATTTTATGCCTTATTCTTCCTTTTTATCTTCTGGAACTCATATTATACATATGCTAAAACATTTGATATTTTCTCTTATATCCCTGAGGCTTTGTCTTTGTTTTCAGTAATTTTTTTCCTCTGTTCATCAAATAAATGTTTTCTATTTATTCATCTTTAGCGCTACTGATCTTTTATTTTGCAGTCTTCATCTGCTATTAAGATCATCCAGAGAATTTTTAACTTCACATATTGTATTTTTCAGTTCTAAAATTTCCATTTGAGTGCTTTAGTTTTTGTTTTCTAAATATTATCTATTTCCCTATTGACACTCTTCATCTTTTTGCTCATTATGTATATTTCTTTCTTTAGGCATAGAACATATTTATTGTAGATATTTTAATTTCCCTACTGTTAATTGCAATATCTGAGTCATTTCCAAGTCCATTGCTACTAATCATTTTATTTGTTACTTTGCATGACTATTTTTTTTTTTAATATATTGTAGTGTGGACATTGTGTGTGAATATTATAGAGAATCTGGATTATGTTGTTGTTGTTGTTGTCGTTGTTTTTAAATGGGTGTTGATAGAGGTTTGAATGAGGTTTGGTAAGCGGTTAATTTACTGGAGGATCCTTTTAATCTTGTCAAGCTTTCTTTTTTGTTTGTTAAGGCTGTGTGTTTCTCTTATGTCTTGGACCCATCCTATGTTATTACCCTTATTCTAGGTTATGGTCTCTACTAAGTGTGGCTTTTCTGAAGGTACTCAAGAAGTCTTTTTACTCAGGCTTCCCCAGAAATCGAACGTCTCTCAGGCATATATATGTAAAACAAGTCAGCAAATGACTAGTAATTGAATATAAAAATATAAAATGATTATTTACCACAGCCAAATGAGATTTATTCTAGGTATGAAAAGTTGATTTGACATTCAAAAATAAATAAATGTAATTCACCATATTTAAGAAACTAAAGAGAAAAAGTATAAGATCATATCGATTAATGCAGAAAAAGCATTTCACAAAATTAATTATTGATTCTTGATTAAAAAATGGTATTTTTTCTATAAAAATTCTCAGGAAACTAGGAATAGAGAGAAATTTTCTCAACTTATAAACAACTACAAAAAAACTAAAGCTAACTTCATACATAATTGTAATAAACTAGATTATTTTCCCCTAAAATGGAGAACAGAGTAATGATGTCTCATCTTACAGAACCTACAAAACTCTACTGAAAACAAATTTTAATCTAAATATTCTGCATTACTCAATATTACTAAGATGTCAATTGTTTTCAACTTGATTTCTACATTCAGTGCAATTCTAAAATCTCATTAGGCTATTTTGTGGATATTGACAAACTGAATCTAAAGTTTATATGGAAAATAAAGAGGTCCAAAATATATAGTTCAATACTGAAGAAGAACAAAGTTGGAGGCCTGACACTACCTGATTTTAAGACTTACTATAAATTTACAATAATCAAGACAGGATAATTTTGGGGGGGTGGGGGAAATACATAGATCAATGGAACAGAATAGAGACCCACACAAATAGACCTACACAAATGCATTTATCTTTGACAAAGAACAAAAGGAATTCAACTTACGAAGGAGGGTTTTTGAACGAATAGTCCAGGAATAATTAGAAATCCATATGCAAAAAAAATACCTAGACACAGAACTTATACTTTTTACAAAAATAATTCAAAATAGATTACTCATACATGTAAAACACAGAGTTACAAACTTATAAAAGAAACATTGGGAAAAAAATCCATGTGACCTTAGGTTTGTAAAAGAGTTTACAGATACAACTCGAAGAGCATGATTGACAAAGGAAACATTTGATGTTAGACTATTAAAATAAAAAGAATCTGCTTTGTAAAAGATACTGTTAAGAGAATAAGAAGACAAGCCACAGACTAAGAAGATATCTATAAAATATATAACTGATAAAGGATTTGTATCCAAATATATAAATAATTCTTAATTAACAATAAGAAAACAAATCGCCAAATGGAAAAGAAGAGATCTGAATGAGTACATTATGAAACAAGATATATAAATGGAAAATATACATTTAAAACACTATCAACATTATTTGTCATTAGAAAATTGCAAATTCAATCAACAATGAACTACCACTATACATCTATTAGGATGAATTAAAACATAAATAAAAACCTGACAATACCAAATGTTGTTAAGGATGTAGGGCAAGAGGAACTCTCATACATTGTTGGTGGGGATGCAAAATGTTACATCCACACTGAATGTTTCTTATAAAGCTAAAAAATTATTGTATAATACAATATAACATTTATAATTCCAGGTATTTATCCAATTGATTTGAAAACTCGTGCCACACAAAAACCTATATATGAATGTTTATTGCATCTTTATTTATAATTCTCAAATACTGGAAGCAATCATGATTCCCTTCACTAGGTGAATGGTTAAATAAACTTTGGTGTCTCTGCACAAATAATATTCAATGTTGAAAAGAAATGAGCTATAAAGCCATGAAAATACAGGGGTGAAACAGTAAAAAGATTAGTGGATTCCAGACACTTGGGGTGGGGTGGGGTGAAGAGGCTCGTATGGCTAAAGCATAATGTATTTTTAGTGTGATGAAACTGTTTTGTATGATATTGTAATGGTGGATACATGACATTATACATTTGTCAAAACTCATAAAACTTTATATCACATAGTGAAGCTTAATGTATGTAATTTTTTTTAAAAATAGGTGCCAGGAGATCACAGAAAGTAGTGCAGACTCTAACAAAAGAATTTCTGTGTATTACAAATATGTCAATAAAGAAGGTGATGGGAGAAGACACATTGACCTAAATAATGTTGGAAAAGAGTTTATGACTAAAGGCAAAAGAATGGCATATATGCACTGTAATGTATGGATTAACAATTCTGATGCTGCTATACATGTATACTGAAATGGAACAATTAAGTAAGTGGATGGTTAATGATGTAGCCTAGTTTCTCACTATTGAAGTAGGAGTTTACAGATAGGCAAAGGGAAGAGACTGGAATGACTAGTGTGGTAATAGATTAGGGATGGAGACTTCAGTAAGAACTCAACTTTAATTTAGTATAGATAGAGATGGCTACGTATAGAAATATTTACAGATATTTATGTATATACATATTAGTATACACATATATATTTCTTAATATGGTCAACGAGAAGGCCCCAAAGAAATAACATCCCCATAGCTACAAGCACATCTAGCACTCAGACCTTGTTTTCTAATATCATTTTCTAATAAAAGAGAACCAAGTCTTTTGGGATAAAAGGCTGAAATATTCAAGAGAAACCCGGAGCATCTTGTAGTTCCAGAAAGCAAGGAAGAGCTCAAAATAAAGCAGACAAACAAATCTACAATGATGCAGGTATGTCAAATGGACACAGGAGGCAACGGAAAGAACTTCCAATAGCTAAAGCTGGGACAATTTGAACAAGAAAATAATTAAACTGGATTTAAGCCTAAAGTATAAAATAAATATCTAACAGTCCATACTGACATAAACAAATGACTAAATTATTAGAAAGGGGAGTTGAGATAAATCTCCTATGCAGAAGAATTACAAATAATTTATGTAGATTCTCTACCCTCATAACTACCTATTCTTTAAGCATAAGCTACACACAATGACTTCTTTTCAAAGAGAATACTGTGGAAAAGGGAGGACAAAGGGAAGCATTCACAGTGGAGAACATAACAAACACTACCACAGCTAGGTGATCAAGGTCAGTATAAGCATTCACAAGTCATGTTCATAGTATATACACTTTCTATGATGTAATGAGAATGTCACTGTAATCTTCTTCCTCAAAATCCATTAAACTCAATATAATTAATAATAATAATAAATCATATACATTCTTTGAGAAGGGCATCATGTAAAATATCTAACTAGTATTTCTTGAGGCTGTCAAGTTCATCAAAAACAAAATCAGAATTCTCATAGCCAAGAGGAGTTTAAGACATAACAACTAATTGCAATTTGATATCATGGATGGGATTCTGGGATGAGGGGGAGAACATTAGGTGAAACTAAGAAATTCTGAATATATTATGGACTTTATTTAATAATAATGTGTCAATATTGGCTCATTAATTGTAACACATATACTGTATTAATATAAGGTAATACTAATGGGTAAACTGGATATGGGATATGTGGGGACTCAGTGTTATCATCGTAGTTTTTATGTAAATCTAAAACTGTTCTAAAATATAAAAGTTGTTATGAGTTGAAATGTACCCCCTCCCCATATTCATATGTTGAAGTCCTAACCTCCAGTACCTTAGAATGTGACCCATTTGGAAACAGGGTCTTTGAAGAGGTACTATCCAATATTCCTGGTGTCCTCATAAGAAGAGGACATTTGGACACAGACACATAGAGAAAATTTATAACCACGTAACGATTATCTTCAACCATATTAAAATGAAAACTCTATGATATAAAGGAATGCATTAGTTTTGTTCCCTGCTTTATCTCTAGCAGCCAGATTAGTGTCTGAAGCAAAGGCGACACTCAGTGAGTCTTAGGTGTTCTATTTTTAAATAAATTTTATATTGATATTTATAATATATTTGCAAAATTATTCTCAGCCACAAATATATCATAATTTATTTGCTAATGTTTGAATATAGTGGCTGAATATAATTGTAAATACTAAAAGTTCATGTTTTTCTTAAAGCAATTTTTATTTGAAAAGGATAACTAATTTGATTATATTTTTTCAAGTTTTATCCTTTAGTAATATGTTTAAACTTGAAAAATAAAACCTCACCTAATTTCTTCACAAATGGTTCATTTAAAATATTTGGTTCGAGAAAGTGTGAGAACATATATGTATTCTTTCCTCTTTCTTTCTATTTAAATGGTTGTGTTTCTTTCTGTGGCTGGTTCCAGATAATTACTTTGTTTTTTATATACTCAGAATAAATGTCCAAAATTTTGTTGTGTCTTCATTTGCCATTAATATGTGCCATCAAATTAGTAGACTAATATCAGTTTGATTTATGTCCATATTTATCATACCCACTCTGCACTATGCTTTTTACAATTTCAATAACAAAAAAGTTACTTTTAATTACAATGTCAATTGTAAATTATAAAAGAAAATGTCCTAAAAAGTGTAGTAGGGAATAGAGAAAGTGTGAGTTTTAAATATGCTATTTGACAGATGAGTAGGTCATTTTACTTCAGCACAAGGAGTTTAAAGAATAAAAGGTGGTCCTCCACTAAATAAATATTTTCTTTCTTTCTTTCCTATTCCAGCCATTTCATTTTCATTTGTCATTAACTCTTTGAGCCTCTTAGAACAGAGATTACAAATATCAATTGGAATACTTGTTCTCAAAGTATTTATACCCATAAATACTTTTGAAATAAAATGTGTTCCAGAAAACTAAATACTAATGGTCAAGAGAGAAAAATAGACATATCATTAAAACATACTATCATTGAGGTAAAGAATAATCTTTGGTATGATTGAGGAGGAGGTGCATTTGGTAAAGACAATTAAATATTGAAGAATGGGTAGATTTTTTCCAACATGAAGAAAAAATCAGATAGAGTTGATAACATGTACAAATGTACAGAGATGGGGAACAGTATGTTACATTATAAGTACTGACAGCAATTCATTATTTTTGGCCTATATGTTACCTGTGGTATCACATGCCTGTGGCAGGTAGATAGATCATCGGGAGACTGATGCATCATGCTAAGAACTGAGAGGTATATGAATTTTATGATGAATGCCACAGTGAGAAGTTCGGAGTGGGTAAAGGAGGCTCAATGCTTGTGTCAAACGAAAGGCAATCAAACTTCTTTATATCATGTAATTATAGGAATATCAGATGCATTTTCTTCAATCAAATAAATTAATATATTTGAACTTTCAACGAATTTCAGGTATTCGATTATATTCTCTATGAAATAATTGATATAAAGATTTTATTAAGAACTGGTTTTAGATGTTTAAATGACTTACTTTTCAAGTCTCTCTTTAATATAATATTATCTATGGTAGAAGCTCATACAGGTAAGCAAATTTTTAAATTGAATTTTAAATTCACGTAAGTCTTACATTGGGTTTTCTACTAGCTACAAATTTTGAATAGCTATGTAAGTATTCTGTTGAATATTTTTAAATTAACAAATAGGGTTATAGGGAGACAATTAGGGATTCAAATGATCTTAATGCTTTCACACCACTAAGTCAAGAATTGACTTACAAATTTATAGAATTAAATAAAATCCAAGTGAGCTAATTATATTATTAGTGTGTATGGTCAATCTCCTATGATAAATATAGTTTACAACTTTAATTGAAAAACTACCTTGAAATTATCTATAACCAAATACTAATAAATTCAATTTTCCTTAGTAAAAATTTATAATCTCAAAACTATATGTGAAATTAATAGTCTGGAACTATGAAATCCAGTTTATCAATATCATATGTGATTTTTGTTTATCATTTTTACTGAAAAAGATGTAAATAGAAAAACTTTATGTTGGTGAGATATAAACTAAGCATGTATTAATTTATAATTTAATAATAATTAGTGTATAATTAATCTTTTCAATGTATCTAAATGAATCTAAAGACTAATGGGATAATTTGTTTTTCAGGAACCTGTGCCTCTACCACTGTATTTTTTTCAAACTCGCTCAATAAATGACCAATGAAGGAACATGTAAATGTTTTATTAAACATTGTGGAAGAACTAATTTTCCATCTTCTTTTATAGAAATGGAGTCTGAGGTTTAGAAAGACTAAATTAAATAGTACAAAACTATAACACTAATCAAACGGCCGAGTGTAGATTTGCACAAAAGTCTCTTTTCACTTTCTTAACGTGAAAAGAATAATATTTGATGCCAATCATGATGAATAAATGGTGATTACTTAATGGTGATAAGAGCAACATTTGACATCATATATTTCATTGTAAAAATTTGTTGTACAAATCTACCAGAAGAGTAATCATAGAATTAATATCAGCAGTTCTTTAAAATTTCTTAATATTTTTCAACTTAATCCCTCAAACTAAAATAACAATCTGAATTTTTATCTTCAATTTAAAGAAACACTGAAGAATTTTTAATTCTCATTTAGGAAGTTTATATTAGGTTTATTTCACATTTTAAAATAACACTTATTTCTATAAATACTATATTTTTAACTGAGACCAATGAACTAATTAGTTTAATCCCAAAAGATTTTTGTTGAAATGCTCAGATTACAGATAAAAAGAGAGTTTAAGATTTCATTTTATTCTCCCACATTTCCAAAGCACAGAACAGTTTTCACACACCTCACTTTGACAGACAGTCCCTTCTCACAAACAGGTGTTTCAAGATCAGAGCTAAGGATTGTTGGCAGAAATGTGAGGGGCAGTCCACAGAACACCAGCCAACATGTACTTGGCTTCCATCCCTTGGTTTCAGCATCACTAATTTCATTAACTGATAGTTCTTAAAGGTATAATTATTGCTGCCTCTGAAATCTTTTATAAATGATTTAAGTAAGTTTATTCCTTCCCCTTTTCTATTTTATGGTCTAGAATTGCAAATGGGGCTTTCTCCAAAATGAATAGTCTTTCAAAGCATATCAATCAGTGACTGAACTTTCTAACGTTTTAAAAATTTATTTGTGACATGCTTGGCAGGTTTTCTGGTCTCCAGTTAAAAGCAATCCTCCTACGTATAAATGGATTTTAAAATGTAACTGCACCTAAAAATGTAACATTTATATCATCTTGTCATTCTATTGTTAGCTAACAGCATTTGTTAAAACCAGATCAACTTGCTAAAATGTCCAAACAAATAAGATTTAAAGAAAAAAATGGTAGCTTGTAATGGTCATGGGCATATCTTTTATATTTGGAGGACTAAAATAAAAAAGAAATAGCAAATTAGTTCCTGTATTTCACACCTAAAACAAAGAAATTTCTCATTCACCTTTTCATGGTGTTGAATTAGAAGTACTGGTGTAGAGGGAGACAGAAAATCAACACATATATTATGTCTGAGATAAGTCTTGGCTATATATGTACTTTTAATGGTTACTATGTAAAAATTAAAATTTTCATAAGTATAGCAATATTAAACCTCTTATCTTTTTAAATTAATAGATTGCATGCAAACTTCTTTATCTTTTGCTAAAAAGCTAAGTGAAAAAATAAAGCACTTTAGAGATGAAAAAATTTTTTAAATTAGAAATTTTTTCTCTCTTGGCTGAGGAAATAGATCAAACCTCAGTAAATTAAGTTAAACAGTGCTCTGAATTATTAGTTCTTACTGATATAAAGCAAATCACATTTATTACATGTTTAATCATTTGTTTGTACTGTTTTATATTCTCTATATTGACATTATAATTTTTACCATATTTTCTCTAATTATGAATGTACTATAGAATTAAGAAACTTATTTAGAATTGTTCATAATTTTTCATTCCAATTTATACATATTAAAATGCATTCATGAAATATATGTACACATGATTATCATTATATAAATAATATATGCATAAATAATTGTTTAATATTTAATATTGTATTTGATGTTATATCTAAATAATTATGTAATTAGCATCTTTATACATAAAATTCTACTGCAATTCTGATTACTGCCTTTGTAAAACTTCACAGATTACTAGAAAGATTTGAATACTTTGAGTGTCTTGAGACTTTGAGTAAGGATTTTCTACAGTTTTATCAATATATATTTCGATAGTGTGTAGAGAGTGCCCATTTTAAAATACACTGAAAAATATTTATTATATATTTTCATTTTTTGCATGAGTAAAAGAACATTTACCTGTTATTGACATTTACTGTAACACTAGTTATATTCATATTCTTAGAATTAATGTTAAATAAAATTTCTGTGAAATATTTATTCATATCTTCCATGAATTCTTGTTTTATCACTTTTTTAATATGCAAGAACTTTATTTTATAGATAATAGTATTTCATTTGTTATATTTATTCAATATTTTTTACTTAGCTCTTTATATTATTTAAATATCTAGAAATATTTACTGTGAGTAGAAATTATCATATCATTGTATTTAATTTATATTTAAGAGAAATTTTAATGCTTGAATTTAATTAATTAAATTTCATTTCTAATATTTTATAAGATATAATGGAAGATGTAAGTTTACCAAAACTTACCAACTGTTCTATAATTTGTTATAATGTATTAAATTATAAGTTGTTTTTCTACATTTCTAATGTTTTAATTTTAACATTATTTCTTAATGGAACATTTTAATAAATCTTGAGTCATTTTTCTATTGTTATTTTGTTTCAAATACTTTATTTCTATATGTTATTGTCTTCCAAATTAACTTTAAAAATCATATGTTTTCAACAGGAACAACTGATAAATATGTGACATGATACAGGTGTTAGTTAACACTACTGTAGTAATCATATGGCAATATGTAAATGCATCAAATCAACACATTGCACACATTAAATTTATATAATATTATTTATCAATTATATTTCAATTAAGAAAAGAAAAATATGTGATTTTGAGGAAAAAAACCTTACTATTATTTTAATTGAAATTACATCATATATACGTTAGTTGAGAAAATCAGCTATGAATAATGAATTCTTAAGCCAGAAGTAGAGTATCTTTCTGCACTTGTTAAGTAATGTGCTGGCTGGAAAATTACTTTTTGACTATCACCCATGGGAATATAGGCTATCACCCATGGGAACATAATATTCTAGCAATAAGCTTTCTGCTTCTGTATCCCCGCTTGCATAACCGACCTGTGGGTTGACAGTAAATAGAAGAAAAATAGAATTTTGTGTTCAGACAGAATGAGGAATGGGGTTTAGGGCTTAAAATGCCTGTACCTCTGCATTTCAGGGCTGCTTAATTTGGGATCTGTGTACCCCTGGCAGACCCAGCTGGCTGAATAAAGAATGTGTTTCCTATAACTCACTGGTTTCTGGTGGTCCGTGTGTCTATCGGGGGCTGGTGGCTACAACAGTAACTGTTCAGATTTTCAGTATATTTCAAAATTTTGTCCATATAGATTTTCCACATTTTCTTTCTAAAATCAGTTTTATTGAACACTCTTTACACGCAATAAAATGTATCCATTCTTAAGTATATTGTCTGAAACATTTTGACAACTGTATATACTTATGGGATCACTATACCAATCACAATATAAGAAACCCTAAAATTTCCCTTGGGACTCTGCAGCCCCATAACCCCTTGCCTATCACCCCAGGCAGGAACCAATATGACTTATAATGCTGTAGATCGCTTTTATCTGTTTCAAAAATGTCATATCAGTAGAAACCTGTATATGTACTTTTTGTGACTGGATTCTGTCATTTCCTATCATTTTACTGTGTTTCACCCATGTTAATGTGCGTGTCACCATTATGCAATATATTGTTCTAGAATTTTCTTTGTGGAAATTTATTTATTATATATTTATATATATTACTAAATGCTGGAGCCAGCCAGCTGAGTGAATAGCACCTGAGAGGGGGAGTGAGGATTAAAGAAAAGACAGAGACAAGAGATAGAGTCGGGAGGAGATAGAGGGAATACTGGGGCCCGGGGGG
>NW_006443138.1:17796399-17802568 GCF_000325575.1 Pteropus alecto | reverse complement strand
TTAGGAAAGTATGTCCAGTAAATTGCACCTTCAGCTGTCATCGCCAGGCTCAGCAAGATCAAGCTTTGGGTCATCCCTCCGGGTGTCTGGTGGAGCAGCCAAACGAACCAACCTCTCCGGCAATCACCTGGCATTTTCTGCATCCTGTGGAAAAACACAAACATGCCCTCGTCCCCATATTAATACCGGGTCGGGGCCATGCCGATTAGTTTTGAGCATCAGAAATTCAGTTTTTTGAGCATCAGAAAGAATTTGTGGAGAAACCGGGTAGGTCTCCCCCTTTTTTATTTAGTTTTTTGATTTTTGAGGGCATCACGGCATCTTTCAATAATGCCTTGTCCTTGGGGGTTATATGGAATATCTGTTTTATGAATAATGCCCATTTGGGTACAGAAACTCTGGAAGGATTGACTGGTGTATCCTGTACCATTATCAGTTTTAATGATAGACGGTTGGCCTGTAACAGCAAAGCATTTTAAACAGTGGGAGATCACATGCTCAGCAGCCTCGCCAGTTTGGGTGGTGGCCATAACAAATCCTGAGTAGGTGTCTATAGATACATGCACATATTTCAGTCTTCCAAATTCAGGGATATGAGTAACATCTATTTGCCATAATTGATTAGGTTTTAAACCTCTAGGGTTAATTCCATAAGAAGGAACACTGCAGCTGAGGACATGAGTCACATTGGCGCACAATCTGTCTGGCTGCTTCCCTAGTGATATGGAACTGTTTTCTTAAGCTTAGAATATTTTGATGATGCAAAGCATGTGACATTTGGGCATGCTCAATTTGCGAGAGAGCTACCAGTTGCGTGGCCTCGTCAGCCAAGGCATTGCCTATTGCTAAAGGTCCAGGCAGGCCAGAATGTGCACGAATGTGACTTACAAAACATGGGTGTTTGTGTTCCTGTACACTTAGCTGAATTTGTTCAAAAAGTGCTTGAATTTGTTTATTGGCAGTGTCCACACAAGCCACAGTTTCCAGAGCCGGCACAGCATTAGCAATGTATTGACTGTCAGTATAGAGATTAAAAGGTTTGGAGGCCATAACCTGAAAAACTGTAGCGACAGCTCGTAATTCTACTACCTGAGTCGAAGCAGATGGGGTGAAAAGAGTATGAGTTTGTCCAGCAATCACATATGCTGCTGTCCCGTTTGAAGAGCCACCCGTGAAAACTGTTTCAGCCTCCGGCAGAGGTGCTGATTTTACTACTTTAGGGAAAACTAAAGCATGAACATTAGCAAATTCCAGAAGTTTGTCTTTTGGATGATGATTTTCAATGGTTCCTGCAAAGTGGGAAAATGCCATAGCCCAACTGTCATCATTTCTAAAAAGCCAATCAGTTTGTTGTTTGGAAAATGGTACTCCAATCAGGGCAGGTTCCTGCCCAAAGTATTTTCGGGATTCCTCCCGAGCCATTTGTACTAGAATAGCCACTGCAGCATAATATGGAGTTAGCACTCTCACTGGAGAAACAGGCAAACGAAGCCATAACACCGGGCCTCCCTGCCATAAAACAGCAGTTGGTGTATGTTTAGTGGCCAAGACATAGGCCGCCCATGGCTTAGAATAATCTAGGTACTGTACTTGTTGTGTCTCTATGGCCTGTTCAACCTTATCTATTGCTATTCTAGCTTCTACTGTAATTTTTCTACTAGAAGTGGGATCAGGATCCCCCTTCAGAATATCAAAAAGAGGCTTAAGCTCCCCTGTAGGGATCCTCAGATGTGGCCGAAGCCAATTAATGTCTCCCAATAACTTTTGGAAATCAGTCAGGGTCTTTAGTTCATCTTTTTGAATCTGCACTTTCTGGGGCCTAATAAGTTTGGGATACAATATATGGCCCAAATATGAATATGGTGGCTTAGTCTGTACCTTTTCTGGGGCTATAACAAGCCCTTGCAGCTGTAAAGCTCGTTGTAAATTAGCATAAGCTGCTAACAAGAGGCCCTCTTGCTTGTGTCATCCATATAATGAACAATATACACCTTAGGATAGGCCATTCTTGTATTAGCTATTGCTGAGCTATACATTTTTGACACAAGGTTGGACTATTGGCCATACTTTGGGGCAGCACTTTCCACTCATATCTTTTCATGGGTTCTCTGAAATTAGTAGATGGAACACTGAAAGTGAATCTCTTACAGTCCTCAGGAGCCAGAGGAATGGTAAAAAAGCAATCTTTTAAGTCCGCAATAACTTTGAAAGTTTCACTAGGTATAGCAGAGGGTGTGGGCAGCCCTGGTTGCAATGTTCCCATTATCTGCATAGTTTCATTAACTTTTCTCAAGTCCTGAAACAATCTCCATTTTCCAGATTTCTTTTTTATAACAAATATAGGGGAGTTCCAGGGGGAATTAGAGGAGGCAAAGGACCTCCAGTCGGAGGCAAAGGCTCTCTATCAGGGGCTGGCAGATCCAGCCGAGGTTTCCATTGGGACCCTCCCTGCTGCTGTGCAGTCTGCTGCATCTGCAGCTGCTGCAAATTGCACAGTTACCACGGCCAGCGAAGCCTGTATCTGTTTCATTGCATGTTTCTCCTCCTTCACTGAGGTTGCTGAGGCCTCCTTGGTAAATGCCACGAAAGGCAGAGGGTCCTCCTCATCATGATATTGGGCGGCTTATTCCTCTAGCTGAGCCACATCCCCTGGGTCTAAGGGGTTTTCCTCATCCTCATAAAAGAGGGAAGTAAAAGGCGCACCTAAACCTTCATCAGGCGGTGCCAAGGGCTTAGTTTCACTTTGGTGCTCAGTTATGCTCTTTCCTTCAGAGCTCTCTGTAGCTGAGGTAGTCTTAGGGTCCTGACCTCCCTGCTCCTGCCACTTATCCCTCTCATGTCGGGGGTCTAAGCAGTCTCAGAGTAGGGTCCACAACCCAAAAGTGTCCACCAGGACCTTATCAGGCCCATGAACATCATAATAATCTTGCAATTTTTGCCCTACTCTTTTCCAAGTTTCTAAATTAACTGTCCCTTCCTCAGGGAACCAAGGGCACACCTTTTCTACAAAATCTAAAAAGCTGTAAAGCTGCTGTTGGCCCACTCTAGCACCGCAGACGCAAAGCATATTCTTAAGCACGTGCACAAATATCATTCGGCTATTTCCGTTGCCCATTCTTGTTTCTCCTGAGTACTCACCGCACCCTCACTTTATTTCGGAAACTTCCCTTTATTCAACTGCGGTGTCCTTCACTGTATCCCCTGTGCTCAGGTCCCTGTTCGGGCGCCACTTGCCGGAGCCAGCCGGCTGAGATGAACAGCACCTGAGACGGGGAGTGAGGATTAAAGAAAAGACAGAGACAAGAGATAGAGTCGGGAGGGCGTACAGTAAATACTGCAGCCCCGAGTTTATTTAGAACACACTACTTAAAGCATTGCAATGAGAAAACAGCAGTCAAGACCCAAGGTCAGCCAAATTACTCATCCTGCAAAACAATGAAGTTCTCACAACTCAGAACTCTCTGCTCCGCAATCAAACTCCCTTCTTGGAAAATACCGAGTGCTTAAAATAGTTCAGTGCCACTTATCTCAGAGCTCGCCAAGTTAGCTCAGCTCCCAACAATTAAATAAACTTATTTAGTAAATTTAGAACTTTCAGATATTCTACATATTCTTGGGAAAATTTTTTTTTTAAGAAATGTGTTCATTTTATGTACAGTTAACTTTATTGTCATAACTGTCTTCAAAACGTTCTTTATCATCTTTCTAGTAACTGAAGGATCGATTTTATTCATGATATCAGTAATTTATATTTTCTCTCTAGCCAGAGATGTGTCCGCTAAATCAGTTTTTCCATTTCATTAATTCACACTGTGTTTTGTCTGTTTTCCATTTCATGTTTTAACTCTTTCTTCTACTTACTTTGTGTTAATTGGTCCTTAATTTTTTTTTTAAATTATAAACTTAGTTCATTAATTTTAAATGTTTAATTTTTATATTAGAAAAATATTGCAAATTTGTAAGTACTGCTGAAGCAGTATTCTATAGATTTTTATGTACCGTATCCTTTATTATTCACTTGTAAATTTTTTTTTACCTTACCTTGTCATTATTTTTCTGGCTAATTTGTACATTAATTTTACTGGAACTAACTATAATTTTTTTGTTTTTTGTTTTACTACCTAACCCCCTTTGATTTTCCTTAACTTTACTTAAGATGCTATGGTCAGGTCATTTCTTCTATTGATTTTCTGTATAATGAAATTAAAACAAAGTCGTTGTCATTTTTGCATACCAACAATCATTTAGCAAAATACTAAGGCAACATGTTTAAAAACTTATGATCTAATCATAATT
The DNA here is from genome assembly GCF_000325575.1 of Pteropus alecto. Taxonomy (NCBI): domain Eukaryota; kingdom Metazoa; phylum Chordata; class Mammalia; order Chiroptera; family Pteropodidae; genus Pteropus; species Pteropus alecto. The sequence continues at coordinate 17,798,272 of NW_006443138.1, read as the reverse complement.
TTTACTCTAGTAGTAAATGAAATTAATGCACATTAAATCACTTATTTCTAATCATGCAAGCATAGTTCATTTATGTGTATATATATTTCAGTCAACATTTTACCTACAAAATTATAGTCTACATTAATAGAATGTAACTACTAACTAGGCAATAATTCCCATTCCTTGTGGTTATGAATCTGGCCTCTGTCATCCTTATTCTACTATGCTTTCTCTGACAGCCAATAATGCAAAATAACTTTAGCAGCCTTTGTTAAACCTCTGGAATGTGTAAGTATAAGAGCCAGCATCTATGTCTACCACTCCAGTAAATTTTTGCAAGTTCTTTGATTAATAGCTTGGCTGGCAGGTTGATTGGGGGAATGCTAACCTCTGCTACAGGTATATCCTGCATAACATGGCATCTTAATAAGTTGTTTATTTCCTCTATATATTTATCTATTTTTTTAAAATTCCTATTTTTTATTTCCCCTTTATATATAGTAATGTATTTTGGAGAGCCTGTAAATGTATTTGAATTTGATATATCAATTATTGTTCACCTGATATTTTTAAACTAATATTGTTTTGTAGGAAGCTTAATTATCTAAGAGTATAAGTACATGATAATTTCTCTTTATACATATTTACATGTGTGTATGCTCAGATTTATTTTACTTTTCACCCATATAGACTCACAATTATTATTTTGTCACCTATTTCAAATACTTTCCATGGAATTTCTTCTATATTATATATAGATGTTTAAATATATTTGGGTTGTTATTTTACGAATAATTAAATTTATAAAATTAGATTTAGTAAAGAATAATTAGATGCTAAGACTAGAAAAGTATTCTAGACAATAGTTTAAGTTTAAGGTGGAATTTTGTCATGTAGGTAAATAATCAGAGTATTTAAAAATTTTTAATTTTCCATTATGTCATTTTCTTTCATTCCTTTAAATGACTTAAGCAATTCTGTGTATTCTTTAATTCAGTTTCTGTTTTATAGGAATATATAATAATGCTATTAATTGTTTTAAATTTTATCTTTTTCCATCAACTTTCTCATAGTTTTCTGTATCTCTTGACGTTTCTAAGTGGACAGTGTTAATGCAGAAATTTAAAGACCTAAATTCTCCCCAAAATATTATATTAGATTTTTCTACAGGTTTTTCTTAAAAATAAATTTTGAGGTTATTCTAAAGTGTACCTGAAGGAGTTTGTCAAGAAGAAACTTCACATTACTGAAGAAAATTAAATTGAGAGCTGTTCCAGAAAATTGTAATCGACTCTGACAATTTATTCTAACATTTTTATTCAGCCAAGCAGAAATATCTCTGAAAATGAGGAAATATTTTCTCTGGGCTCCCTTGTAAATACAGATGGTTAAAGTCTGTTAAATGGGACACATCACATAAGTGATAATGAGATGTGTTACCTCAATTGTCCTTAAAGACAGGGTGTATTGCTTTTCTCTTTTTTTTTTTTTCTTTTCTCTATAGCAGAATTTAGAATTAGTAGCTGGAACTGGACCATGAAGCAGAAACGAGGTATTGAGTATGGTAGAAGAACAAGGCGGTAAGATCCTCATACTCACAAAGCTGATATATAAGTCTTGGCACATTCACTACACATTTATGTAAAAGGGAAATAAATCTATACTTTATTTAATCCACATTTATTTTGGAAGTGTTTATTTTACTCATAGGTGAATCATATTCTATATAAATGGCTTAGCTTACAAGATACAAAGAGCTATTATAAAACCATCATAGTAGAAATAGCGTAGTTAGTGCTAAAGTAGGAATAAATAAATTTACTACTGTATACCAAAATCAAATAGCTTTTTTAAAGTAGACCTACAATAAAAATAGAATATATATGTGTGT
>NW_006443138.1:17785708-17796361 GCF_000325575.1 Pteropus alecto | reverse complement strand
TGAGCAGTCACATTGCATATAAGTGGGGAACAGCTGTATAATCAATAAATGTGCTAATGTGCTAGGATGTGCTAGGATATAAATGTGCTAGGATAATAGCATTCCCAATATTATCATATTCAATTGTAAATAGCATTGCCTATGTATTTAGAAACTGGAACATATAGTAGATGTGGGGGTTAAATTACTTATTAAACATCTTAAAGATATGAAAAATTTTTAGTGGGAAGGCTTCACATTCAAAGACACAACAGTATTTTACTCCTGTCTCTTACATTGCCTTGTGTTACTTGTTTAGAGAAGCCCATCTCTCTCTTGTGTGCATTACACCTTCTAGAGTGTTGGTTTGTCTAACTCTACCTTATTAGCACGATATTTTGTGCAAAACATTGATAATAAATATCTTTAAAATATGTTTTTTCTTTAAAAGATGTATTACTGTATCTTGTTGACTTGATTAATATGAATTGTCCTTGAGGGATGAGTCAACCTAACCAAAGGGCTAGGTTCTGAATTTTAAGAGATGTACCAATATAGTAAAGGATATTCTACAAACTCTCATTTGAAACAGCCTCCTAGCCCTTTCCTCACTAAGTCATACATTTCTGGATGAATATTTATAATCTACCAAAGGTCACACTGATTTCAAATTTCAAATGTATTTTCAAAGAATAGTAAATATAAGATGAGAGAAGGATTTGTATTAATCCAGAATCACTGCAAGAGTTTATGATAAAGAAAAATATGAGTCAAGCACTAAAATTCTCAATAAATGTAAGGGACATTCTAAGACATTTTATACACATATATGTTTATAGATAGCTCATAGAATTTAATATATTATAATGATGAATAACTGCAATAAAAAATGACCAGAAACTATTTACTTTCATAAATATTTACAATGTTTAAAACATTGGAAATTATAAAATGTTTTATTCACATTGGAAATAAAATATCTTGTAAGTTCGAAAGATGAAACTATGATTAATATTATTCTTTAATTTCCTCTAATTATGTTTTAAGCATATAACTTAAAAATATTATAAAAGAAAGATCTATAATTCTTACAACTAAAAGTATTTGTTAGGAAATTGTAGTTGAGATATACTATCTTGTGGCTGACTACTAGATCTCACCAATACCTGGTCTCTCCGATTCCATAGACATGAAGCTTATCTGTTCATTATATATCTTCAGACTTTTGTAGCTACATATAGCCCTGAGACTAAGTTCTGGTCAATCTTACATCTGTTGAGCTTCAATAATGATTGCTATCTCCCTTCCCGCTATAAAGAATCTTTTGACTCAAAGTTGGAAATCAAGTGTTGAAGCTGGCAAAATTGCCCAACCAACTCTGGACCTTATCCATCAGGACCATTGGAATTAAATTTCCATATTGTTTTGTCCACAATATTTTGTATCTCTTTCTCCTCTCTTGTTAAGCTTACTATATACTCTAATTAATACATAACCCAAAGTATTGCTTATTAACTATTTCCTGTGTGCTTAAGTTAACATGTCAATTCTTCAATCCTTAATTATCATTTCCCTTTGAGTTTATGTTTTCATTCAGATCCACAAATGGTCTCTAAATTTTTTCATTCACTTTTGAAACTTAAAACTAGAACGTCGCTTTGTAATATTTCCACTTGAAAAAATTTGTTTGTTCCTGAAATGGGCTAAAAGGTAGGTGAAATATGCTGTAAAATCTCAGAATTTCTTTAAGTTGACAATATAAATAGGACAAAAATCTCTAGTCAGCACATGAGTAAAGTTCTCACTGTTAACCACATTACTACTATTTGTTTATATTGGATAACCCCTAAAAATCTTTATTTCTGAAACTATTTTCCACTTCTGTTAGCAGTTCCTGTAATTTTCTTGGAAACAGAGCAATGTGTTATATATGAGAAAGTGACTAAGTAAAGGGAAAAAGTAAAATTTCATTTGTGATAAAGCTCCAACAACTATAACTAAAATTACTGATATATCTCAATGTAATTCAACTGGATTGTGGTTGATGTAGCAAGGAATAAAAACAAAATATGCTCTGACCCCATACAATTCCCAATTTTTGAGGGAGGCTAAAGCCTGTGAAATATTGTTTAAGAATACATTATATATATGGAAGTCTATACACACTCCCACTCACAAATATATACACCATCAAGTGTCTCCTGTCAGAGGAATACCAATCAAGTATAATGTATAAAAAAGCTCATTCCTTATATGCTGTGCTTCTCATTTATACTTTCAAATATTTGTTAAATGACTTTTTCACACTACATTTGAGTTTCATAAAGATAAAGACATTGTCTAATTACAAAATTCTCATTGTCTGGTATGCAACAGCTGATTAATAAATATCTATTTTCTGACTAAGCATGATTCTCAATAGCAACTGGTTCACTTTTATTCACCTTCACTCTGAGTACTGAAACCACATATGTTTATCTTTTTGCATTGGCTGTTAGGATATTCCAAATTGAATGTCTACCTGAATCACCTCTAACAAATAATAGAATATTTCACCATGTGTATTTGGCATACCCTCTTTTTTTTCAATTTCTACCCTTTTGCTCTACTTTACTTTTTCTTCACCACTATGCCTCTTAAATTTAATTATTTAATGGAAATATTCTCATTACTCTTTATGGAATGAAGTGTCGTTATATAAAAATATGAACACAATAAATAAACAAAATGCAAATGGTTTTAACAATTCTACTCTTAGTAGCATACAAACACAAAAAAATGGTTTTATGTTTCTTCAATCACTGGCTTCAACTAAAATTATATTCTGTTTCTTAATGATAACTTTGGAATATCTCATTGTCTTCAAGTCCTGGTTTGTGATTTTATTTTGTTTTCTTTTTCTTTCTTTTTTCTTTTTGTGGTTAGTAATTTTAAAAGTTCACCCCAGCTCAATCTGATCAAGAGTTTGGTTATCTATTTATCTTCAACATTCTCCCTTATCCCATCTTCAGTACTGGCCTAGACTTTGTCTGAGGTTCTTGGATTGAGAGATGATGGACTCTCTTCACTCTTATTTTATCCTCACTCATCTTGATCCCTTTCCCTTCTCTGGTTTTGTAGCTTGAAAGGAGGGAAGAAGGGGGAAGGGAGCACACATCTTTAATAAACTGGTACTACTGAAGTCTTCTTTTGTTTGTCATTACTTTTTCAGTGCCCCCTTGTGTAATGTCTATGAGTTCTTCAGCAGGTTCAGCAAGAGTTCTTCCACATGCATCATTTCATTGAATGGGAGATCTACTTAAGTGTGATTTCTTACATCAAGCCCTCATCTCCTGCTCTTAGCAGTTTGATGGCAGATGAACTTGGGTGGGGTCTTTGTAAACCACTCAAAATCAGCTATCCATAGTGTCACCTGATAATTGAAAACTCATATATTCTGGATATATTACTGAAGAGGAGAAAAAATCTTTCCTCTACCCTTCTTAAGGTTCAACACTGGCTCTGTAAAAAAACAGATTAACAAAAAGCATATAAATTTGAGTTTTAAGTTACATGAAAGCCTTCTTAAGAAAATGAAAACCCAAAGAAGTGGCAAAACCTAAATGCTTTTATAATAGATTGAACAAATAGAGGCAATTGCAGAAAAGTAACTAAAATATATGGGAAATCTAAAAGAAGATAAAAATTATTTTAACAGGCTCTATTTGTGCAAAATTCTCTTGATTTTAATTTTCCATCCCTGATAAGAATGCTTCTTATTCTCCTGGTATAGGAAGGGCACCTTCCGCAGGTTTATAATTATTATTATTATTATTATTGTTATTATTATTATTATTGTTATTATTATTATATATAATTTTTTAAATTATAGTTAGAATACAATATTATATTAGTTTTAGGGGAACAGCATCATGAGAGCACATTTATATAACTATGCAAATGATCAGTCCAATAAATCTAGTACCTACCTGGCACCATACATAGTTAGTATTATATTATTGACTATATTCGTAATCTTATACTTTCCATGACCATTTTGTAACTACCAGTTCATACTTCTTAATCCTTTCTCTTTATTTGTACTTCTTAATTTCTTGTAATAAAAAATTTTTAAAAATGGGTTATTTCTCCTTCTTTCTATTGAAAATTATATTTACTACTAATAAGTCCTGATTCACATCCTAGCTCTTGAATTTCCAAACTAGAAAATACTCACAAGTTAGCTCCATCTGGATTCATATCCAAATGGCTTAACATGAACTGCCAAGAACTGGGGAGTAAATAAAATGACATATTCAACTTTCTTTTGTCTCTGCTAGTAAAATCTATATTAAATTTCAATTCTTTATATTTCAATGTCAGATAGAAGAAAAATCAAACATCAAATTCTCTTGTTTCTGTAAGTCTAATTTATTGTATTTCTCCCATTCCCCCATTACAAATAATCTTCATGAACCAATCAGAGAGAATAGTACTTACTCTTAATGTTTTTAAATCATCAAGTAACTACAAAAATTTTAGTATGCATTGTTATCTGGATTAATGTGATGGGAATGCTATTTGTCTCATATACTTATTCTAAGCTTAAAATGTGATATGAGTTAAATATTTAGCACAGTAAATGGAATATAAAATGAACACTAAACAAAGTAAAGTCATTAATTTCACAGCTAATTCTATAATATGGGATCATTTGATTAATTGAAACAAAAATTCATTGAAAACTATTAAGCGTAGGTATTATTTAAGACTATGTTGAAAAATTTGGAGTAATAAAAAGCCTTAGAATGTTTTCATAAATATCTAGAATCTGATAATTTTAGAAAAATGTGCCCATATAATGCCATGAGGTTACATTTGAAAGGAAACCACCAGAGCTCCATTCTGAAGTGACTGCTTTTTTTACCTACCTTTCTTTACCTCTTTGCAAAAGTGCCTTGGGCCTAGCATCTACCTTTTATTTGATAATTCATTGACTATGTCTTAGTCATCTTTGATTCCATGAAAGGTTGCACACAGAGCTCAGGTTTTTCAAACCCAGGTGGAAAAACTATTTAATTTTGTGTCTATAAAATAAAACGGTTAGAGTAGGTGACTGTTAAGATGTTCCCTTGATCTAAGATTCCATTATATTCAGGAAATTGAAAAAAGCTGTGGTAAATGGAATAATCTTAAATAGCAAAGAAGTGGATGTAAAACATGGCTCTGTTGTTTGATATATGAGTCACATTTATAGAGTCCCTTATGCTTTATCAATAAAATAAAGACAGACTCTTAAAGGGCGTTTTGTTTTTTTTATTTTTAGGATTAAATGACTTAAGTATTTGTAGAAGCAGTTTGCAAACATCATAATGTCAAGCAGATAATGAATCATACCAGTGTTGTTATGAAATCTAAGAAATGAGTAAAAATAGGCAGGAAATTGTGGGTGTAATAAGGAAACCAAGAGTTTGGCCAAGCCAAAAATGTGATTAGCGTAACTCTTGGAAAAAAAAGGCCTGAAAAGTATTATGTGTTATAGAAAGCTTTGAATTCCAGAGTATAGAACTTAATGTGAGTAAAGATTGATAATTTTTGGTTGATTTAGATAGATATAATCAGAGCTGAGCATAAGAATTATTAAGCTAACAGTAATAAACTTAATAGGGTTATTTGGGAAAAGAAGAAAATAACTTTAAGAAACTGCAGAAGTAGAATTCTTCAGCCGTGGAAGGCAAATATATGTAGGAGAATTAAAAATTTAACAAAATCTTTTATAGCTAAATATGATTGAAAATTATTTTTATAATATGACAATAAAATATATCCTGGTTATTTTAAAAGCTAATAATAGAGTAACTGCAAAAATTAACAAAAAGTTAGAAATTGTTATAATTATTATTGAATCTATATAAATAGATTGTTAATTTTGCATAAATTTATAGAAAGATATGTTTATAAGATAATGAAAAAATCTCTGAATTAATGTTTATATGTAATAAATATAGTAATTGTACATAGCCTAGCTAAATGAAGATAAATACAGATAACATAAATACAATAAAAGTCTATAAAATATTTACAGACCAAATGACTTACTTTCTTTTCAATTCTCTATTATGTTGTACAGAGCTTTCTGTAGCTAAAGGACAATTGAAACATATATATATAGATATATATATTCAAAAATGATATTAGAAATTTTTATGAAATTGAAAGGATGAGAGAGTACACTTAGTAAAGTGAGAAAATAGATAATAAAATATGGAATATTACTGATTGATGAATGGTAATGTTGCATAAAGTTTAATTTGCAATAAAAAGTCATACACAGTGTTGATTCACATTAAATGTGAAAATGAAATAAAGCTATAATTTATACTCCTGGAATACAATAGTGTGCATAATAAAGTAAATTAATTTACATCAAATGTTAACAACTAAAATATATGCTAAAAAATTGTCATTTGATTTATCTACACAAAAATCAACCTCATTCTTATTCCACTTTTTCTCTAGGAAAAAGAAAAGAAAGCTTTTTTTACAATATATCATTTAAATTTTCTATATAAAAACATTTTCTCTTACAATGATTTTATAATTTTTGAGAAAGAGATAAATTTTATTTTACACAATCAAGAATTCTAGATGTCTATTTGTTGAAAATCTGTCCAAATCAAATCCTCTAGTCACTGTGGCACAAAAAAAGTGAATAGGCAATTAAATCTCATTCCTCATTTTTTTCCCAAGTTGAAAATATTTCCATAATCAAGCCACAGTTTCATTTCATGAGTTAGAATAAAAGAAATATTCTGTCAGTAGACTAGGGTTGTCCTTAAACATTTTCTTCTAATTGTTCTGCTCTATTCAAACTGCTATGTATGACGGGTAATGAAAAAATAGAAATGTTCTAGCATTCTCCTTCCCTCTCTCCAACTTTTTCCCTATCACTATGTGTTCTGAATTCTACAAATATAATATATATATAGATTTTCCAAAATCACAACACAAAAAAATTATTTTTATTTTTTCTAGATTGAAGATGTTACCTCACTTTAGATATATTTGATGTAAACAAAGAATATCCCTCCAATCACAACTCATGAAAATGTGTAACATTAAAATTATTTGGGTATGGCAGAGTCTGTCCATACATTACTGAATCAAGCACTGATACACACTGGGTAGATTTTGGTATGGAAAAACATTGAATAAGTTTTGTTTTCTGAATGGAAGTTCAACAGTGGAAGCTTGTTGATTAACTTCTCTAATCTATTTCTTAGTTTTTAAGCTAGTACAATAATAGTTGTATTACATAGTTATTATAAGATTTAAGTTAATTATGTATAACACCACAATTTGAATATACTAAATATTCAGTGATTATTTGGTTTATTTTGAAGTACTAAAATGGCCTTTTATCACATACAATTTAAGGCAATAGCACTCCACATGAGTAATATCCGATTAAATTCAATGTCAAGCATTGGTTATTTAAATTCAAATTATCTTTATGTAATTTTTGTGACTTTCATCCTTACAGATTATTATTTAATGTTCTCAATTTGTAAAATGAATGACATTTCTCTTTGAAAATTCAGATTGTCCTCTATATTATAGTTCAATGAAAATATCTCCGAGGCCACAAGAGCCCAGGATAAACATCAAATAATAGCAGTTGTCTTTTTTCTGGTCAGACTTGCTTGTTGACTTTTGATTGAATCCAGGACTATCAATATTCACTTTTCAAGTTTACCTTAAAGGGATGTATCAAGAATTATCATCCCTTACCAGATGTCCCCATTAGTCACCTCCATTTCAGATTGCTGGGGGTGAACCAACTTCATCTAATGTGTTTAAGAGCAAAATAGCTCAATTGAACCAGAGAGTTCTACTGTGTTTCTGCCAGTTCCATCCATCAAAATATTTCCATTTGAAGTTGCCACCTGCTGAAATTGATTGCTCTGCAATGCTAGTTCTAGAAGACTTGCATTAACACCAAAGCTGGAAGAACCCATCTCACAACCTAATTTCTTCCTTTCCTTTTTGACCCTCATGACTTACTTTGTTTCAGTGTTATAGACTCCAACAGCAGTAATTTGTTTTCTTAATTCTCAGAGATTTTCATTTTTATAATATCAACCAGGAAAAATAGAGAAAATGAACCCTTCCCAGGGGAGAGATGTTCAAACTTTTCTTCAGCAGACTGTATTTTTTATCTTTCCTTCCCTCCATTTATCTACCCTTTCATTTATGCATCTATCAATCCATCATGATAGCCTTTGTCCATTAACAAATACATTCTCAAATAACTTAGCAAATTGTATTCTCTCAGTATACAATATCATCTTAGTTTCTGGTAGAAAAGACAGTAGACAAACTACTAACCACATCAATTAACCATATATGAAAAATCCTGCTTCTACTTAATAAACATAAACTTCTTGTTTATTATTCCATTATGAACATGGATAAGTCCTGCCTAATCATGACCAAATAAAACCTATGGTATTATGTGAATTCAAAAAGTGAGAAGGGAAAGTAAATTTCATGAGATTAATCAATGGATTTGACTTTTCTGATAGCATTCTTTAAATAACTGAGCAAAATGATTAGTACGCATGAATACATATTTTAAGTTCCAAGGCACAGTGACAAGTACAATTACTATCGGTTTATTTCTGAAAAATCATAAATTTATATCTGCTATTCTTCTCTTCTGTTTATTTAGTGAGGAATTGGGTATTCCCTGGCATATATAAAAACTGTGCCTTCTGTTACTCAGCAAAAATCCAAGAAAATTAGGTTTAGTCATTCTTATAAAATAAAACCATCACTTAAAATAATCGTGAAATTAAAATAGAGAATCTTTTTACTATTTACAGAATGCAAATTAGCTCTTGCAAAAATTTATTTGGCTAACTATGTAAAATTATTTGTTTGGAATGCTCATAAAATTCTGCTATTTAAATATTCTCCCCTTGAGCAAATATAATCTTTTAAAATAAATCACAAGATATTTTCCAGCACGCAATTTTATGCCAAAGTTTTCAGTAGTTTAAAAGAAAAAAAAAAGCATGTTTCTTGTCTTTCTCCTTTAACAGTCCACGGTTAGGTTACTCATTGTTTGTATTGTCTTGAAGTTTGTCTTACTTTAGGCTACTTTTTTTTTCTTGAGCTGCCCCAAAATACTATGAAGATGCTAAACCTTTCATGTATACTTATGGTAATTCAAAATAAATAAAGTTAGATTTCAAATATTGCCTGTGAAATGTTATTTAAGAAGTTTTTTTTCATAAAGGCATAAGTTAATTTATTTTTCATTGTTTGGTTATGCACGACAGTTTCTCACTGTACAACATATATATTTAAAAAATTGTACTTGCAAAATTTTCAGTATTTCTTCATAATTTATTTTCTTTATTGTATGATATAAATTTTACTGGATAGTTATAATCTATGCAGTATTAGATTAGAGTCACTTTCTTTTGGAAATTCAATCTTTATTAGTAACTGGTCAATCAATATTGTCTTGCCTTCCCATGTTTTTACCTTGTTCTCAGGCGATATTTGGAACCAAGGCCTAATAATATTAAAAAAATTAAAATATGTGTGGTGCTGTTTTTGCTCGCTGTCTTCCACTGACACTATCAGACTTAACCTTTTTCCTACTTTTTCCTTCTTCATTTGATTTAGCTACATTTGCCTCCTTGCATTTTGTACACTCCAGGCATATTCCTCCTTCCATGCTCTGTCCCCAAATTATTCAAGTGACTTACTCTTTCACTGCCCTTAGGTTTCTCTTCAATAGTCATTTCATCAGTGAATCTTTCTCTGAACAAGTTATAGAATACAATAGTCAATGTCCCCTCCCCCACCATTCTTTCGTCATGGTTTACTTTGTTCCATAGTACTTACTAACATCTGGTATTTTATCTATTTACATCTCTGTTATGGTTATTTCCCCCACAAGGATGTGAGCTCCAGGAAGGCAGAAAACTTTAGTTCTGTTCTTTGCTTCATCCTTAGCATCTAGAACGTTGTCTGGCACATGGTATGTGCTCAGTAAATAATTGTAAAAAAAAAAAAAGTAACAAACTAATAACAAAAACAATTTGACATGAATTTTGTTTCCATTTTGTCTGCTTTTATATTCACAGTCATCTTCTCTTTATTTCTTTTTCTATAACATTTGCTGTCCATTGCACTGCTGTCCCTTTCGATTGCTCCTGGACTACATCATATGTGCTCTTGTTATGCTCTACAAAGGCAAAAGTTTACACTGCCAATTTCCAGATCTATGCTGGGCCAGGGTTTCTGTAAAAGTCTTGTTCTCTTTTCAGGATAAGTTTTGAAAATTGATATAAAATCTCTTCTCTGAGGTCTTCCCTTATGTATATGCTCCCAGAGATTTTTGTCACTTGCAGCCTAGAGTACTAGATAATATGGAAGTAAAAGTTATTAAGAGCTACTGATTGTTGATTACATTAAACTTAAAAATAATTTAAGCCAATTATGAGTGCTTCTGCGATGTTCACTACATGACTGCAGGTTTAAAAAGCAACTGCTTTATTTTTTTTTTAAGCAATTGTCTGCGTCCTAACTACAACTCTATAAATGGGTATCTTGGGCAAATTATTCGTGCTTTGATTTTTCTCATCTAAAAGAATGGATGTTTTATGCTATCTACTTCCT
>NW_006443138.1:17765298-17785692 GCF_000325575.1 Pteropus alecto | reverse complement strand
TATATTTATATATATAATCTTAACATAATAACTAGCACATATTTAGTGTGCAGTTAATGTCCATTATTACTAACTGCTGAAATTATTTATTTATTTATGTATTTATTAAAAAGTTCAGAACTTTTATATTCATATTTCTCTTTAAGTTGTAGCTCTTTTCACTGAGGTAAGCTGAGCCTGAGTCACATTTTCCTTGGTCTTCTTGCCCCTCAAATGGGCGCCTTGTAGTATGTATCTGAAGTTGATTTAAATAAACAAGGATTATAAGAAGTACATTTTAAAATCAAATTTCTGTCACAAACATGTAATTAAAATGAAAAAATTAGAAGATAACTATGTATATAAGTCCATGATGCTTTTTTAGCACCAAATTTTAAATCTACCATCTTTCTCCCAACTACATTGCTTCTTCAAGTATTGGTGCCCAAATTTATCATCTTATTGAGCTGTAGCCTCTGAAAGGCTCTGCATTATTTTCTTGGTGAGAATACTTAATTGGTTTGTAAAAACTTAAAAAAACACCATGATTAAAATCTATAAAATCTCCTAAGCCTTATATATTAGACAATAATTGTACCTTGTGATCAGTAAAGTGGTAGGAGTGGGAGAGGATAAAGATAAGGTTGATTTGTTATCATTTTGTGGTGGGAGTATTTAGGGAAGCAGTGAATTTACTGCATATAGAGCATTCTTCAGGTATCCTGGATGAGAAATATGAGTAAGTTAACTACTATAAATTACCTTATATAAAAAAAAAAGTATTTTTTTTATGTATTGTAGGCATTGTGCCACTGAAGATTATTAATAGAAAATCTAAGTCCAATATTTTCTTTAAACTGGCCCTGTGTAAATACCAGAAAAGAATGGCAAAGCATTAATAGGAAGCAAATCACAGCAATTGGTATTTCAGAAACCCTTCTGAAATCTCCACTTAGTACACATTTCACCAAAATCAAAAAGTTAACGGCAATGCCATCACTGACTGCTATTTGAGCCATAACAGACCCGTTTCAGAACAGTGACAGATGTGTGTATTCCAGGAGAGAGATGGCATCTGTGGCGTGCAGCAGTGTATATTTTCCTTTGAAATCCTGAGTGTGGTCTGATTCAGGCTCTGTTATATTTTCATGTTGTGGCACTATGTCGACACTAGAGTACAACGTTTAGAAAACTATTGTTTCCACAGCTTGCACTGATTTATGCTTCTTTCTCTTTGGAGGCCTTTGTAGTAGCTCAAATCTGAATGTCATATGTAGCAATCAATGTACTGGAGGATTGTTTATCACTACTTGAAGTTACATGCCATTATATCATTTAAGATTTAAATTGTTTTGTTAACTGGACTTGGATTATGGTTTACAAAAGACTTTTCAAGAGACTCAAATAAATGAAGGAATTCCATCTAAAGCTACAGACCTGATAGTATCTAACTTCTCAAGACTGTCAAAATAGTAAAAAAAGAAAAAATTGTGAGCAAAAGTATGAAACATCTTAAATACATGTTCTTTGAGTGGGGTTTAATGAAGTACATGATTTCAAAAATGATTTGATCCAAAAAATAAACTAACTTTTCTATAATATTAGTCAATTTTCTTTTCCTTTGGAATCATTTTCTTTTTTTTTTTTTTTCTTAAAGGTAGTTACGAAGAAATGTTTGAACAATTCCTTTTGGAAGCAAAGGCAAGACATTTTCTAAAAATTAAAAAAAAAGTTCCATTCTTTATGGAATTTACCTGTATACAAATCATATCCTCTCAAAATCTCTAATGAATTCAGGTAAGAAAATGAAATCAGCCATTTTACTGTTGTGATAGGGATTTACATGTAGAAAGATGAGTTTTTATGCACAAATTCAGATAATTGTTCTTCTATTCAGCTAAATTATCAGCTCTCAATTTTAGTTTCAAAATTTTTTAATATACTGATTATTTTATTCAATACTAAAATCTATTTTTTCTTTATGATCAAACATTTTTAACTATGTGCGAAACATATAGTAGGCAATTAATAAGTATGTTTTGACAGAACAAAATCAGCTTCATGCATAACTAGCGATTTAAGATAAAATGTTGCCTGGTAGGTCTCATGATATACTTATTATAGGGTTATACTCAAAGCATTTCATTTAAACCAAACTACCTTCTAATTAAGTTTTATTGAATTGGGATAAATACTATTTATGAAAATGCTAAAATAGTTTGAATGATCTTGAGGGAGAGTCATAAGAAAATTCTGCCTCTATAAACAACATAGAGTCAATATGCAAATTTCATTCTATATTCTAACTTCACATTATCAAGATAATGCAAATTCAGCTTTGTTCTTGTACAGTAATTGAATATGTTAGCATTTTAATTCATTAAATATTTTTAAAAGTGAATTTATTGTCAGTGTATTAATGAGTAAGTATGTATGAAATAATGTAGAAGTAATAACTACTAAATATTTAATAATATAGTTAAAAATGTTAAAATTTCTGAAATTAAAATTTTAAAATGATGTCTTCTCTTTTCACAAGCGATCAGTATTAATACCTTAAAGTTTTTTAATCCATAATATGCATATAATACTAGAAAACATTAATTATTTAACATGTTGAATGGCTTTGTTCCTCTTTCTTACACAGGTCAGAAAGAAAATCATGGCTTGTATATTAAAATGGCTAGTCTGGGGAATATAAATTTGGAGATTTATTGAACTGAAACAGAGGAAAAGAGCACCATAATACATCAGTCTTACAACAGTAATTAAAATATAATGTTTATAAATCCTTACAAGCCTTAAAAACAAATCTGTATTAAAGCATTCCCATATAAAAGGCAGTAAGTCTTTTAAGAAATGCAATCTTCTGTAAATGGGAGATTAGAAACAATCAAACAACTTTAAAATTGCCTTTACTTTATAATCCTTAGGTCTTGATCTGACCCTAATACCATCCACCTGCCCAATAAATTGGAAGGAGCCTGTGCCTATATTTTAAAACAATGAAGCTTAATTTTTATGTTTTTTTTTTCCTTTAGAGAGTTTAAGACTCTTGTCTCCTGATAAATAAATGAATCTTCCTATGCTGTACTTTCTTTGACTAACAAATTAATTTAATTTGTATGAAATGTTTGGTTCATTTGAAAATAAACAAAGTGATTTAATTAAGAGCATTTTTATTTATTTCTTAACATTTTCAAGGCTTTTCATATTTTCTATAATAAATATGTATAATTTTCATAATTAAAAGTCAACCCAAACTGCTCTAAAACATGAAAACATTTTAAAAAGTCAACCTAATTTTCAAATGAAACTATAAAAAAAAAAAAAACCCTCATAATATTGAATTCTGGCTACAATAAATGTTTCTGTATGAATCAAGAGAACAGAACTTACTGTCAATCCAATTTTCAATTGAAACTATATATATGTAAAAAAAACACCTTATAATAATGAATTCTAGCCATAATAAATGCCTCTGTATGATTCAAGAGAACATAATTTACTTTCTGCTCTGACACTGATTAAACATTTTTAATAATAAAAAAAAAAATATGTGAATTGTCCTGGGTGATTGTATATCCCTTCTATCTATAATATTCTTTGTAGGTCATAAGTTGACCAAATGCTGAGTATAGAAGACTTATTTTCTGGTTAAAGACCAATATAAATTATTCTAGTCTAGTCTAGTCTAGTCTAGTCTAGTCTCGTCTCGTCTCGTCTAGTCTAGTCTAGTCTATTATTATTTTATTTTATTCTCAGTCAAGTATAAATGTTAATGCATTAGCTCAAACTCAAAATGTAATGAACTCTATCTTTGTTAGATAACTAACAATACTATAATAATGAATTTGGAAAGAGGAAAAATCAATGGCTTGAAGAACAGTCCTTATGCTACTGATTATTCCTAATATATATATATATATTTTTTTTTTCTACCATCTAATACTTTTTACTCTGTTTGGATATATTTATGTCATTATATGTGCTGATATGTGAAAGTATACATATGTATAAAATAACATTGCATGAAGAAAAGATTTATAAATTGAGAATGAGACAGTGATACTAACTGAAACTTTTTTCACATGCTTCTGTCAAAAAGTACATGGACTGTCTAACCCATAAACCTAAAAAGAGGGTGAGAGATGCAGAAACCTACCAGGATAAACTGCCTGACTGAGTCTAGCTTATATCAGCAGGTGGACCAAAGATGTGTGCGATTACAAAAGAAAGTTTGTTTAAGCAATTGGTTTGTTATGTAATAAAAACACATTGAAAAATGGCACCCTACTCTAAAAAAAATTAAAAATTCCAATATTTGTCTTTTAAAAATGATAAATCTAGATGGAATTATTTTATAAAAGACATCATCATATAATTTGTTTTGTCTTGTCTTTTAGAACACATAGCACTTCCTCTATCATTTCTGACTATGTATTCTACAACTGTTAATCTCTATTAGAGATTCAAAAATAAATTTAATATTGTTTTGTATAAAGAAGACTTGCAATAGAGGAAAGACTATGAACAACTATACTTGACACCATACTGCAAAATAGAATATAATCATCTCCATAGTAGAAATATGAACAAAGAATGATCCCTTCTTTATATGCATTCCTTCACACAGACACACACATTGTCTTCAATAATAGAGACTGTAAAAATAGTAGAAATAAACTGAAATATGCTTTGGGACTTTCATGTTAAACATGGTAGATTAAATATGTGAAATTATCTCGATTTCCTCCTAAAACTAAATGGCATTTAAATAACTCTTTAAATAATACAATTGGAAGATAAATAGAACAGAAATATAGATAGCAGTAGCTGAAATATTAGAAAATTTTGTAGGATAGAAGGCATATGTATGAATTACAACATAGTTGGTACCTAACAGGTTAAATTCTAGGTAATAAAAATGCAAATACCCCAGAATAGTAAATTAGATTATCCAAATAATGCCCCAGAATAGTAAATTAGGTTACCCAAATAATGACTAAGACAGAAAAGCTTCAGGCACCAGTTACCTTAGATGACAAAAGAGAAAGATGAGTCTAGAAACAATAGAATTAATCAATTCAATGTAAAGAGCATGTACTCATATCCCATCCCCAACAAAAGTCAAATAAGCATGTATGCCCATTCTCCCAAAAATGAAAATTTTATTTTCTGAAGAAACTGAAGTCAACAGGTTCCTAATACTAGAATAGCAGATACAGTAGAGGGCAGGGTCAATTGTTAATATGAAAATGGAGATTTTTTGAAAGTCTACATACTCCCTGTGCTGGAAACTGAACTATTTTGGAAAAACTGATCCAAGAGAAAAACCCTCTAAGAGCCAACATTAAGTTTGTCAGCCATTGTTTGATCACCTCCCAGAGAAGCAAAGCACAGACAGGAAATGTCCACATGGGAATCTACTAAAAATGTTTTTCAATTCTGTTATTTACCTTTGAACTGGAAGAGATCAGTTCAAAGATCAGCAATTCAAAAGGAGCTACTCACACAAAGATAGAAACAAATCAACCAATAAACAACAAAAAGAAAAAAAAAAGGGAAAAATACTGGGGGAACAATGCTAGGAGCAGTTGAACACACACACGTTTTATAATTAATATTACAGAACATCAAACTAAATTTTAATTAGATAGTTAAAATTTACAAATAAGTCACAGGGTTGAAAAATAAAGGAAATTGTCCAGACCATAAACTAGAACAGAAAAATAAGAAAAATATTTTAGGAAATTAAAAAATCAGGATCAGATTTGAGATTTTAATGTCCAAATTCTGGGATTATCAGGAGGAAAAAACCACAGGGAAAAAAGGGTGAAATTATCAAGCAACACTATTTTTTATAATATTGACAACTAGATTGAAATATTCAATTGAGATTCTTGCAAAATGAATGCATACAAAAACACACACACACACACATACACTCCAAGGATATGATTATGAAGTGACAGAACATCAAGTAAAATGGGAATTAGATACAAATTTGATAAAGTTCCTTCCTGCAATAGAAAAATAGATAATTAGTAAACTTAATAAACATAAGTAGTATTGTAAGCTAATATTTCAACACATGGAGCTAACAACTAAAAAATAAAAATGATTAAAAATGGAACTCAGAGTGAGAGTAGAAAGTTGGTATAGGAGACTGCTCTATGTGATATGTTTTATACCATTTGACTACAATTAAATAAATTGAGCCCTACACTTAGAATTAAATCACTAAAACAGATAAAATAATAAGTAAATTGGAAAGATTTTGTAAAAAGCTAGCTAAGTCTGAATTATGTCAGGTGTTGGTGTAGACATAGCATATTTTATTATTAGTTAGGCATCAGTACCATTAGTGAAGCCATGAATTTTTCCCTTTTCCCTCATCTCTATTGTAGTTACATGGACTTTTGAGTTTACGCTATTTAGGGAGATTGACAGGAGGTAAATGAGTTTATTTGAAAGTAATGTCAAGCAATCTTAAATTTATAGACAAAACATGTCTCTTCTGGCACAATGTTTCTTTCTCCTTTATTTACTCATAACCTTTCTAATGTCCTTGTTGAATAAAATAATCCCCCTTCATTTTTTAAAAGCACGTATATAGATGGCAAATTTTTGCCATTTTTTAATCTCTTGTGCTAATGAGAAATAGACTAATGACTTCAGAATAACTTATTGTGTACAACTAGAATTTATATGAACAATAGAAAATTATTCTAATTCTAATAACTAGCAATCTTTCCAAATATTATATCATAAAAATTAAGGTACATAAGTAAAATAACATTTACATGTTTTCTGACCACTATATGATAAATCTGGAAATTCATAACAAAATTTTTAAAATCCCTTTATTTTGCAAATTTTAAAATACTGCATTAAAATTCAAGAATTAGAGTAAAATTACACATTTTTTAAAAAGAAAACCTCATACATTATTAAAAAACTCTCATAACGATGTGTCATAAAACTATAAAACTTTTAGAAAAAAATGGAAGAAACTCTTTCAGGACTTAGGACCAAAAGAAGAGCTCCTAGTTAACACAGAAAAAACACAATCTATAAAAGACAAAACTGAAATAGAATCTTATCAAAATTTAAAACTTCCTCTACAAAAGACCCTGTTAAAAGAATTAAAGGACAAAGTACATATTGAGAGAAAATATTTTCAAATCATATATCGACAAAGAAATAGTATATATAAGTGACTCTTACATTTGACAACTAAAAAACAACCAATCCAATTAAAAAATGGTCATAAGACATAGTGACATTTCAATATAAAAGATCTATGATGACAGCAAGTACATGAAAAGATGTTCAACACCATTATTCAAAGAAATGTAACTTAACCACAATAACATATCACTAAATATCTACATCAGAATGGTTAAAATTTAAAAATTTTGATAGCATCAAATGCTAGCGATAGATATAGAAAACTTGGATCACTCATCCACTGCTGGTTGGGAAGCAGATTTGTACAGCTACTCTGGAAAAGAATGTAATAGTTTCTCATTAAAGTAAATATGTGTTTGGCAAAAGACAGCATTTGAACTCTTGGGCATTTATCTCAGATAATGAAAACTTATGTTAAAAAAATCCAACTTATGAATATGCATAACTTTATTCATAATAGTCCAAAACTAGAAACAGCTATAATATCCTTTAGCAGATCAATGATTAAACAAACTATAGTGCATTATATCACAAATTCTACTCAGCAATACAAAAAAACAAATTACTAATACACATAACTTAGATGGGTCATAAATGAGTTATGATCAGTGGAAAAGAACAATATCAACATGGTACATACTATATAATTCCATTTATATAGCATTCTAGAAATGACATAATTACAGGGATGGAGGTGATTGTGCATATAAAATGATAACTTAAAGGATCCTTTTGATAGGACTGTTCTGTGTCTTGACTGTGAGGGTGGATAAAAGAAGGAACATGGTATAAAATACATATAACTCACATATGAATAAGTGCATATAAAACTGGTGAAATCTGAATAAGTTTGATAATTTTTTATCAACGTTGATTTCCTGGTTTTGATATTGTTTTGCAAGACATAATCATCATTAGGGAAATTGAATGCAGGGTATATGGGATCTCTTTGTATTATTTATTACAACTACATTTGAATCTACAATTATCTCAGAATAATGTTTTGTTTTGTTTTGTTTTGTTTTAAGAAATGTAATGAGAACACTACATTAAAATAAGAAAGGGAAGCACACTGAATAAATTATATTTTTATACTGTCTCCTATTGTTGTCCTCTATTACCACATTACACTCCTCACATGAGCTTACTCATAACTCGAGGTAGATTATACTTAAACTATTTTATGAAATTAACTGTTAGGAAAGTCAGAAATATTAAGTTTTTATTATATGCTAAGCCAAAATGATTAAATGAATACTTGTTAAGAGAAAATATATATTATTTGAACTTTAGGAGCCAAGACAATGAAATTATAGTCAATTCTATTAAATTTCATTAAAAAAAGCTTTTTTAAAACCAAAACTTGAAAGTTATAGAAACTTGTTATTCTCCTTTTTAATATTTTCTAAAACCCAAGTTTTCAAAACAAAAACTTTATAAAATTTAACCATCTTTATTAGTCTCTTTTTTTATTTGTCATTAGCTGGATTTTTTCTATGCCGTAAATCTACATCACTGCTACTAACTAATCGCTAATATTCTATAAGTGAACACCGTAGTGGTATATTGTCCTAAAAAAAGGCTAAACTACAAGCCACAAATAAATCAAACAGATAGAAATAGTATCATCAACCACGCCGAACTGGTTTTAATATACCTTGACTATCTTTATGTTTTTCTCATTACACTGTGTCATAAACTCTACAAAATTTTCTAGAGCTATGATACAGTCATAAAATTCAGTTCTTTTAAAGCAGAGCAAGTCCAAGATATGGCTTAGAAAATAAAATTCAATTCATTATTGATCGTACTTATTATGATAAAATGACAAAGTTTTTATGTCACAGGTTGTATTAATATTGCCTTATATGTCTTAAATGTTATCATAGACATAAAATATATGTCTGTGCTTTCAAAAGTAATATGTCAGTTTTCTCTCTTTTACAGAGATAACCCATGCCTAATGCTTAGTTTTATATTCATGGCCACAGTTTTAGAATACTTCAGGAAAGACCATTTACATATAGTTCAGCACGTATAACCTCTAGGATTCAGACTTAAAGTCATAGTTTGCAGCAGGGGATATGATAGATATAGATATAGATATAGAGATATACCTATATTATATATAGATATATAATATTATATAGTTCAGGAATTTGTATCTATCAATATTTTTCCTTATAGTATCTTTTGTTATTTTTAACTCAAAAAAAGTGTATCTCAATCCATAATCATACATTTCTGATCTAAATTTTATCCTCTTATCCCTTAATTTCTTAATATTTACACTTAACATTTTATTCAGTCTGACATTTATCTTGCTAACATAGGATGTGAAGTAAGGATATAACTTTTTTTCGACTTGCTTTTTATATTAATTGGATTATAATTTGAGGTAGTTTCTCTAAAATTTAAAAGCTACTTGTAATACCATGGCACAGAAACTTTTCTTCAGAAGGTTGTCAAACACGTACAGGTTCTGTGGGTTTTCTATATAAAGATTCCTGAAAGTATAGTCATTGCCCTTCTTCCCTCCTTCCTTCCATCCTTCCTTCCTTCCATCCTTCCTTCCATCCTTCCATCCTTCCTTCCTTCCTTCCTTCTTTCTTTATTTTTTTTTTCTTATTTTGATTATTTAATCTATGGCATTTTCCTTACTTTTCAAACATTTTTGGAGTGTGTCCCAATGATCTCCCTGGTACAACCCAGTCACTCTCTTCTCCAAGTCAATCACCCATTTCTCCTCTAATCTCCAATCTAATGATTTCTTGTTGTAGTAGGAACTCCTTATAATTTCAGGCTTCTATATGACATCTTTTCTTCTTATCAACAATGTTAATACTTGCTTTCTTAGTTTCCTATTCTTTTGCATTTGTTAGCTCTAATGATTCCAAGTTATTGCCTTTTCCCAGGTACGTGGATGCACCATTAAATGGAGTCCAATCAAGGTAGTATTTTTAGAATTATTGAATTATAGCATATAGCCACAGTTGTAGAAAGAAAATGTAATTTTCATCTGCTATTTTAGTGTATTATTAAAAAATATAAACATATCAGTAATTAGTTCATTAACTAAAAATTTTTTTTAACTTTACATTTTATAAAGTTTCATTTTATGGAAGAGTTAGTTGCAAGGATGGTTCAGATAGTCCCTATATATTCATCCGCTATCTCTTTATGCTAACATTTCACATAACCATTCTGTATTAATTAAAACTAAGAGAGTAACATTGGTACAGTACTGTTGACTAAACTACAAACTTTATTTGGCTTTTACCAGTTGTTCCACATGGCACAGTGTCCTCCAATCTGTGTCTTTCTTTGTCCTTCATGATCTTTCATATTTGTATATTTTACTTACTCTAATGGTAGCTAGGGATTTTGACTTATCTCCCTTCTGTAAATAAATATAAAACTAAATTCCTCTCAGTATGAAAGCTAAGAAATAAATTTAAAACACATAGTTTCATAACTTTGACTAGTGCCATGCTTCCTTATTTTGACCATTGTTGCTATACAAGCAGTTTTTTTTCTTTCCTCTCTTCCTTGCCTCTCCATTTTCTTTGTGCTCAATTTGAGCAGTTTCAATTATCCTAAGTTTTCTGTATAGTTTTATGGTATCATGTGTTTAGTGATTTTTATTATGTGTAGCATCGAACACACTTGAAAGCAGGTAAATTGAAAATAAGCAATTAATAAAAAAAAAGAAATAGAAAAAATAGAAAAGCTAGCAAGCCAATAATGGAAAAATTTAGAAGGAATAAAGGATATCCCTAAAGCCTATCTATTTCTCCCCTGCCCCCACAAAATAGAAGGGTGACTGGGTTGTTTTATAAACAGCTCTAGATTATGGATTTATGTATAAAAACACCATTTTTAAAACAAACAAGTAGATAGTTTTTATTTTCCTCAAATTCATTTCTCCACATAGTCTATTCACTGATGTAACCATAACTAAAATATAGTTTTCTTTTATTCAGAAAGTATAAACATATGTAATTTTTTATTAAAATAGAAAAAATATAAAATTTAATGAATATGCTCTTAAGTCATTTGTATTTCTTTCTTCTTAGATTTAATATGACACTACAGACAGTAGATCTGTTATGAAATAATAGGACATATACAAGCACAGTGTTAATATTCAAACTGTCTTGCAAAGTAAATGTTAAATAGGAGTGAATGATATGTCATGAAATGTAAGTTAATCTTAGTCAAACATATGGATTTGTTGTTGTAGAGGAGGAAATACTAACTCAATGTGGACTGCTAGGTGGTTTTAAATGAAATATTTAAACAGTTCTAAAACTTCTTTATAATCTAAAATTAAAGCTCGTATTTGTCATATATGCAATCTTTTAGAGGATTTTTAAACCTCTTGCCCCTAGAATTAAAGGATTAAGAACACTTAAAATTATTTCCAAAAACATAAAAACAAAAGTGGATAATATTAATAAGATAATTCAGAAACTGGTATAGCAATTGAACTTTTCCTACACACTTGCAATGTCTTTATTGGATTATTATAAATATAAGTCTATTGATTTATGTTTAATAAGGAAACATCATATTTCAAAACCTGTGTAGAATGATATGAAATTAGTTTGTTACTTTTAATACTTAATTTCCAGATGTAAAAACAATAAAAAATGCAGTATATAAAAAGTACTATTATATACCTCTATATATCTACATAGGTATATCTATATCTATGGGGAGAGAGAGAGATAGAGAGAGAGAGAGAGAGAGAGAGAGAGAGAGAGAGAGAGAGAGAGAGAGAGAGATTTTAAGAAAGTAGCTCGCACAATTGTCTTGACAAGTCCAAAATCTCCAGATCTCCAGGCAGGCTGGAAACCCAACGAGGAATTGATGCTGCAGCAGAAGTCACAAATAGCTGACTAGAAGCTAGCAGCATTCCTTCTTTCTTGAGAAATGTCTGTATGTTTTTTATTAAGGCCTTCAACTGATTTGATGTAGCTCACATGTATTATGGAGGGCAATCAGCTTTACTAAATGTTTACTGATCAATCTCATCTAAAAAAATTAATTAATCTACCGTTAATCTCATCTAAAAAAAATCTTCACAGCAATATCCAGATATTTGACCAAATATCTGGGTTCTGTTGCCTATGAAAGTTAAGATATAAAATTAACCATCACAAAATATCAACCTCAGATTGCTCTTTAGCAGATTTTTTTCCCCCATCTTCCTTGGAGCACCAACACTCATTCATTGTCTAAGCTAGAAGACTGGTCATTTTTTTTCCTTCTCTTTTTCCTTTTAACTCATAGATATCCTCCATGCCTTCATTATTTACCTTTACCCATAACATACAAGAAATCAGTTAAGTCCTCCTGTCAATTCTCACATAAAGATGGCCAGAAAAATATTTTTATTAAGCAAGGGAGAACACCACCTTGAAAGATTGTCAAACATTTTTTTTCAGAAGAGGCAAGTTAGGAAAAGGTATTTACAGAGTCTGGAGTCTAGGTTCAAGTGGTATTAGGTAGGTTCTTCAAGATAGTGAATTGTTGGAATTGGACAAATTTCATGATGTAATACTTTAGAATTGTTGGACTCAATATAGCAAGAATTTTGAGAAGTCTTTGAAAGCAAATTGGTATCTGAGAAGCAGGATGTTTGTTTAAGGGAGCAGGATGCTATTTTAATGGGGGATCTGTTTATTGAGATGAACAAACTGCTAATACATTTGTTAGAACTTCCTGATCTAAATAGGTAAAAAGTGAAGGTATTTGTTGGTCTACAGCATTATCTTCCTGGTAAAGAATTTTCTGGAATAAATGGTTGTCATGTTAACACAAGTGGTCTGAATTCTCAGTTCAGTTGTGTCGCCTTTGCATTCTCTTTCTTTTTGGCCCTCTAGTTATCATCTGCATTACTTCTTCTTCCCTCCAAGATGCTTAAAAATTCAAACATACTTTCACAATGTTTTCTCTAATTTGTTAGGAAAAAATCTAAATTTCCAATCTTATCCTGCAATTCTCATAATAAAATTTCTTAATGTCTCTGTTTTTCAGTTACCAAAAAGCATAAAAGTCCAATCTCATGACAATAGTCCTCATTGTTTCGCCTTGGTTTATTTCTGCAATATCTTCCTTAGCCAAACATGTACTATATAATCTTTCACATAGCCATAACAAATTTAGAATTTCCTCAAACTCCATGTTAATTTCAGGCAGATTTGCTTTTTGGATCCTGCTTGTTTTCCCTGAAATAATGCATTTTTCTCCCACCTCAATAACTACTAATTCCTCAATATCTAGGTAAGCGTCTCTTTCTCTATGAAGCATTTTTTTCATTAACACTATCAGAGTTGATCAATCCACTGTTTGTTTTACTATTGCATCTAGTCAATAGGACTTGTAGCTCATACATACAATTATTTATGTTTATATTTATTTATCCTATTAGACTAATAACATCTTAAAGGTAAGTCTTCTGTATTTCTCTGTGTTCAGTCCAGTATGTAACTTGTCAAAAAGTAGGCACCATATATTTGTTGAATAAAAGATCAATGGGATTCTTATTTAAAAAAATAATTGAATTTTATAGAATGAGTAACTTTAGGAGGTCACTACAACACAAATCAGTAACAAGATGGTGTAGATATTTGTGATTATAGCCTAGGTTCTGAGGATAAAACATTCACTCCTTAAGGTCTATAGTTTCATGATGTCATATTCAGATTTCCATTTTACATTGGAAAATAATCTAGAAAACAGGTGTACATTATTTTGCCCAAAAGAAAAAATAATATCTACTCAGTTGCAGAGGAAGCTGAGCCTGTTCTTTCAAAAACTCAAAATCTAGATTTTAATGCATACTAATAAAATCTGATATAAAATTTAGATATTTTGATTACTTCTAGTATGTTAGATTTCTAACCAAGTGTAATCTAAAAATCTAAATTAAACATATACATAACTGTTCAACCTATATCATGTAGCATCTACTATATATCAGGGCTGTGACTCTGCAGTTTATAAAATTTGTCTGTACACAAAACACCTAAAAAGCTTTTTCAAAAGTAATCCTTGGATGTATTTACTAGTGGTGTGTGTGTGTGTGTGTGTGTGTGTGCGTGCGCGCATGTGTGCCTATGTGTCCATGTGTCTGTATCTGTGTGTGTGTATTAATGTTGGATATAAACTAGCAAATAACATATTGTGAAAGAGTGAGAAACATGCAAAAGGAAGTTTGAGCTGAAGTGAGGAAATAAAGCCTAATTATAATTTTTTAAATATTAGGAACTTTTTATGTACATGATAGCTTTGAACCTCTTCACTGCCATTTCACATTTAAAAAGATATTTTAACAAACATATGCCCCAGTTATATACCAGACATCAGAGAACTGAATAAATTTAAATAAAAGGAAAGTGTAGAGTTCAAAAAGATTAGTTCTAAGTTTTTCCTGCAATTTAGGACTAACTTTATTAAGAGCTATGAGAGTCACGAAAGTGAGGCTGGAAAAGAATGCATTTTATACATATTGTAAATGATAACTAGCAGTTCTTGGGGACTGCAAGAGAATGAGGCATTAATTATGAATTTTAGTTTTTGATTTGGAATACTGTTATAACAGCTATAGAATTTACCAAAAATAAAAACAATAATCCTATTTGTGAGGGAAAATGATAACTTTATATCTGATATTATAGATCTGAGATGACAAACATCCTGCATTATTTTCTATTGCCAGAAGTGAAAATAAGACTTAAAGTTAATTAGAAGTAAGAATACATTCAGAAATGAGCAAATACAAAGTCTGAAATTATGGCGGATTATTTCTCACAGGAAGTAGAACAGGAGAAGATCAACAGACCATGGCTTTGGTCTTATGAGATATCCATGATTGGGATCAAGATGAAGGGGAGGAGCTGGTGAAAAAATAAAGAAGCATTCTGGTGAGAGGAGAAACAGGATAGAGCATTGTCAGTGAAATATTAATAAGTAAATATTTAGGTAAAAAGACTTAAATTTAGTTCAATATTATCTTAATTAAGGAAACTTTATAGATTTTTATGGCACTTAAGACTTCTATACTCATATTTCTATTAGATTAGATGATGAAAAATGGTTCACATTAGGAAAAACAAGTTAAAGAACAGTGATTAAGCATTGAGCTTTTATAAACCATGCTATTGCCCAATCTTCAACATAAGTAGAAACTAAAATAAAAGCCAACAAGATACAAGATGTTCCAACAAGGGTAAAAGTACCAATGTATAATAAAGGAAAATAGTCAACTCTGATGTTAAATTATCTCAGGAGCATAGTGAATTTCTATACTACCTGAAGTAAATATTTTCTGGCTAAGCTATTTCACTAAAAATGTGATATTCATATTTGTATGTTTACATGAAAATTGGATATTTAAAATGAGGAGGAGTGGGAAAAAAGCCCATCAACTTTCTTCTCCTAATCCTGACCAAGTTATTGACAAACAATAAGGAAATTGTTGGTCAAAAAACCCTTTGTCAATAAAAGAGAAAGTAATGTGAAACCAAAGCAGAATAAAAGTGACAAAGTTAATAACTCCTACATAAAAATCCTGCTCAATTAGATAATACTCTGACTATATCAACTATCATTTATTGGGCACTTACTGTATGTGACACTTTGCTGGGCATGGCTTACAGTGGCATTTAATTCAGTTTCTGTTACCAAGAAATTTATAGTTATGTTGAAAAGTAAGTCAAAGTCATTTTTAAATGTCAACATTTTAAAACTAGAAGCTTAGTGAACATTTAATAAAATTATTTTCTGTAGTCTCAAAAATGTGAAGTAGACCCCTACTGCTAGCAAATTTGGGCTTATTTTTTATATACCCTAGCTTCTCATAAAGAGCAATTAAAAAATTATAAATTAACAAAATTAATAATACTAAAAATAACAATATACTATCTATTCCAAGATGGCACATAATTAATTCCCAAAGCAGTAATAGAGAAAAAAAGTGCTATTAGTTTAGGAAAGGACAACATAATAAAAAACAACTTCAGTACACTGATGAGTTGGTTGTGTTGGAAAATCATCAAATTCTACCTTTCAAATTTATTATTGCCTGTTGTTAAATTCTGAATAAAATTTAGATGAAAAATTAGATCAACTTATAAAATGGAATTGAAGGTAAAGAGTATGTCATTAAATCTGTTAGTTCAACCTTACACCATGAATACAAAGATTTTCTTCACAAATAGAGATTTTATACAAAACTATTTAAAACAGTCTTTCATACACACAAGCGAACACCCTTTGGTCCCAGAGTTAGACAGTAAGCCTAAGCTCCATGCCTTGTGAGTCTCTACTCACAAGTCTCTACCTGCTACATACCAAACACTATTTGGCATTTAAGAAGCCCTCTTGGTAATGAACACAACGTGTTTATTAATCCTCTTTCATTTTTGAGAAGAGATTTAATTTCTGGAAGGCTTTTGCAAAGCTCACAATTTTAAGTATCTGGAGACAGTGAAGTATAACCAAACATTCTGTCTCACTGGGGTCAGAATTTTTTTTCTAATTTAGACAGTACATACCAAACAGATGGAGTGTGAAAACAAATCTTTACTGTGGGTGGTCTTATCTTTTCGGCCCAAACAATCCATATATACCCACAAAAAAATATGTAACCAATAACTTCTCTGAAAAAAAATATTTCAGGATTTTTCTGAAAATATTTCTCTAATTTCTTTCTAATGTTCAATTCCTTTTCAAAATTATCTAATTTCTAGAAATTAGTTTTAAAAAAGAAGTGATTGTGTCAAAAATTCAGCTTTACTTATATGACTAAAAACATACTGTCATCTCAGTGTCCAACAATAGGAAAATAGTTAAGAAATTTATGTTTCACGGAACTGATCTATGACTAAGCCAACTAGAAGAATATGATCATGAAGAAAAGTAGAAAAGTGTTTACCACGTAACTTTTGGTGTGGAGAAGTAAACATATGACTTTATGTATATTAGGATTATAACTATGAAAAATGTGCATGGAATTATAAAAAGGTTAGTACTAAATATGAAAAAAATGCTCTGTTATTGGGTTCAGTATCATTTTTTTTCTTTAAAAACAGTTGATGTTGCCATGATTTTGCATTATAATAAAAACTGTTGTTAAATTGTATTTATTTATTTATTTTTTAATTTGAGGAAGTACTTGGCTTTTGTCTCAACTCTATTATTTTCTGGCCACAGCTGTTGTATCACAATGAGCTGACCTAAGTAAAATGAATAACATGAGTTGATTGTGTATGTCTGTTAACACTGTCTTCCAACTGGACTTTTTGTTTA
This sequence comes from Pteropus alecto, assembly GCF_000325575.1. Lineage (NCBI taxonomy): Eukaryota > Metazoa > Chordata > Mammalia > Chiroptera > Pteropodidae > Pteropus > Pteropus alecto. Next base: position 17,768,202 of record NW_006443138.1, on the reverse strand, counting down.
CTGAGTTCTTTGTCCAAGCTCTAGTTCATTGGTGTTTTACAAAGATTAATTGTCACAAACAATCTAAAACTATTTAATGCCTCAAGAAATGTCATTGTGATTTGCAAAAGGCAGTTACTGGAAAGAACAGATTTCATATAAATTTTTAATTATAAGACCTATAAAGTTCCATGAAAATATCATCTACTATGTTGTTGGCCTTTTTATGAACTTCAGTCATAGCAATTTAATGATTTATTTAGTGAATATAAGCAAAATTCTGATAGACATTAAGAGCAATGTGAAATAATAATATCAAACTTTTGTATAAATTTGATTTTGTTTGACATGAATAAATCAAGCCTCATTTTTGTTGTTTGTTTTTCAAGCATTGTTTTTTTCAAATGTGTGAAAAAAACTGTACTTGAAATGCCTATTGGTTTCACATAAGTGGATTAGCATATAATTAAACTAAGATTAGAATACAAATCAGTGCTTTTCATTTTAATATGTTTGTGCTCCCTCGCAAAACAAAACAAAGCAAAACAGAACAGAACCCGTGGTAGTCCTATGACTTTTGCCCACTAGTGTTACTTCCCATAAATTTCATGAATATATTATGTTATATGGCAAAAAAGACTTTGGAAATGTAATTAAAATTACTAATCTGCTGATTATAAAATAGAGAGATTATAGATTATCCAGTCAACCTAATCTCATGGACCCTTAAAAATAGAAGTCTTTTCCTGGCTAGTAGCAGAAGGCTAGTGAGAAATTAAAAACGTGGTACTTGATCTACCATTGCTTATTGGAAGGTAAAGAGAACCAATGGGAATTATGAGAAGGAAATGAATTGTGCCAACAATCAGAGTTTGGAAGTGGGTAAACAACCCAGAGGAAAACTGCAACCCTGGCTGACACATTGATTTTGGCCTGCTGAGATCCTGAATAGATAATCCAGTCGAACTTCTTGGGACTCCTGACCTACTGAAATGTGAGATACTAAAGAGATGTTATTTTAAGCAATCAGATTTTTGATGAACTTGGTAATGGCGGTAACTGAAGTTAATATAGTACCTGTATTTTTGACCTTCTATGAGGCAAATAAGAAGATGCATAGTTTTATTGTTTAATATAATTAATTTTTACTTTTTTCCCACCTCTATTCTTTCTCTTATTGTTTTCTTCTCTTTCTGAAGGCATCCAAGGACAACTGGCCATATTATAGCTCTCTACTAAGAACAACTCTTTCTAGATAAGTGTACATGTTGAAAATCAACCCCATCAAAACTCCCTTTTTCTTTTTCTGGATGATACTAGAGAGAAAAGGTAGAAACTGCTTTTTAGATGCTCCAATGGTATTTTCATTTCAAATTTGGATACATGAAGAAACAGCTCAAAAGTAATGAATCTGAAATGGTAGAATTTTCATCATTTTGACAGGCAAATGGGGAATATATAAAAGGATACATGGGTAATTCTTAATGTGCCTTAAAATGCCCATCGACCTGCAACATTAGGAGTACCTGGAAATGTGTTAGAAATGCAGAATCTCAGTCTCCATCTTACAACTACAAAATTATTATCTGCATTTGAACAAGATCTTCAGGTCATGCATACGCAAAGTTTGAGAAGCACTGCCTTAAATTGTACTAAAAGAGTGCGATATTCTTTCATGATTTAGAAGACTATGCCTACTGATAGCATCCTCTCACTGAAGCAAGGATATGCATAGAATTATGAGATTCCCCTAAGGTTGAATTTAAGAATCATTGTTTGCATATGTTGAGCATTTATTTTATGCTAGAGATTATTTTAAGTGTTTATATTAATTGTGCCATTTAAATTTCATAACTAATATAAGGTAACTTTTATTATCTATATTTAACCTAGGAAGAAACTAAACTTTTGTGTAAGAGTTTAATTTGTCTGCAGCCACTTAACAGAGATCAGAATCAAGGCAGGCTGATATTCCAGCACTTAGATAACTGCAGTTAGCCATACAGCATGGTGCCTTTTATTAAGCTTTAAAGTGGATTTAAAATTGTCAAACTATCAAATGTATCAAAGGCTAAAATTCTATTTCCCAACTACTATTCTATATCCTCTGACAAGCCAAACAAAAAAAATTTTGAAAATAGCTCCAGACACTTTATGTATTACTTTTTCATGAATTATTAAATCAAACAGACAAAAAGAACAACAAAAAAGGATTTTATGGTTTCATGTAAATAGCCCTATTTTCTGGTTTAAATACACTTTTTTTTTTATGTTTCTCTATTTTATCTAAAGAAAAAGAAAACATAAATTCTATAAAATAATCTAAATATATTAACTGAATATATTGCAGTAAGAAAATTTGCTATTATAAGATGACTGATCATTTTTATTAAGCACTTATTATGTACCGAATATTTTTTAAGAACTTCATATGTATTGTATCTTTTATTTCTGCAAACTGATATTATTAACTATGATTGACCCCATTTTACTGATAAGTAAATCGAGATTTAGAAAGTTTAAATAATATTCCAAAGATCACATGGTAGAGCTAGAATTGCAAGTCAGACTTTAACTACAGAATGCTATTGATCAAGTAGAGGCTATGGCTCTTAAAATATCTTATAAAATGAACATTTGAAGCAAGTCTTATGGTAATTAAAGAAAAAATGGCTAACTTTATTAGATTAAGATACAATTCTTAAAAAATTGAACAGAACAGAAAAAGAAAAAATGAAAATATAAGAAATTAATCAACTTTAATTTATAACCTGATTATGAGGAAAAATAATACAATGCATGCAAAACATGTAGACTAGAACCTAGAAAACCGTAAGCCTTAAATACATTATTTACCTGTTTTGCTGTTATTATTACTACCACTACCATTCTCAGTGTATGTACTATACCAATTTTATTAAATGA
>NW_006443138.1:17726613-17765230 GCF_000325575.1 Pteropus alecto | reverse complement strand
TATTCCAAATTTGAGAATTTCCTTCTCTTCACTTTAAAGAAAATTTCCTTGAACAAATTTTAAATAGATATAAATAATAATGTTAGAGTGTTTAAATAATAAAACTATCATATTATACCTAAATGTATTCCTTACTACTAATACTGTTTTAATCTTTAAGTCACTTTTTATATGTTATATATGTGATTTATTAGGCAATTAACAATTATAATTTATAAATAATAGTGTAAATATAATACTATGGATTATTTCTTGTGTATAATATAAACAAAATAGTTTGTGTCTAATATAAACAAAATAGTTTTATAAGATTTATTTTCAAAAGTAATAATAAATATCAATAAATATAAATATACATTTACAATTCTGAGATAGTTGTAATGTCTTCTTGTAATGTCTTCTGTCTTTAGTATTCAATTACTTCTACTGACAGGAAAACCCAAAAATATATTTCAACAGAATGATCAACATTTTAAGTTAATGTGAGTTTTTGAGAGATTTGATTTTATGAATAAAAGTAACAAAAGAGAGTAAAAGTTATAGTGCATTGTAATACAACAGCCTTGTGAAAAATATTTACATAACAGAATTTAATATGTTCTCATCTGGATCTTTCACAAATAAAAATATCTCCCCAAAAGTACATTACTAATTTTCTCTACACACTAAGACTTGGAGTTAGGGAGGTAGCTCTTTTTTCACTGCCATTTTAAATTACTAAATGGGAGCTTACTGGGTTTTTATTGCCTTTGCTTATTGGATAGGACAAAAAATGTATTTGCATAGGTTAATATTTGTGTAGGTATTTAAAATTTAAAAGTGAATTAATTTAATGACATAATAATAGTGTTGGTAACATAAAAATTTTAAATGCACATCTAACATTTAAAAAAAACAACACATTTTGACAGGGCTTGTCTGTAAGTACATATGGAACTATCCTATTATATCATAAATAACTGAATATATATAAACAGGAAAGGTGAAAGTGGCAGGAAATCTTACGGTTCTAACAAAAATCCAGAAATATTCACTTTAAATATATTTTTTACAACTAAAATGCTTTCAAAAACACATTCTATTAATATAATATTATCTAAGTATTAGAGAAATAAAATATATTTAAATAACAAACAGGCATTATAAGTAATTCTCTGAAAGACACTTAATTAGGCCTTTCAAAACAAAGATTCCAATCAATCATTTATGTGTCTATCAAATGTTCAATATTATACTAAATATTATAAGCCAATTCTTGCCCTAAGAATTATACAACATGAATGGAGAGAGAAGAGAGAGAGAAAGAGAGATGCCTGGGCTGATACAACAGTGAGGAATCTGGAGCCCAACTCCTTACAAATTATTTAGCTTTTTATGCATTGCCCCAAATTTCTTTTATACTAGCTTTGTGATAGATTGGCACCTCCTCCCAAAACCTTAGGGAGTCAATAGAATGTAACCTGAATACCATTGGAAAGGAAGTCTATTCTCAAACTGGGAATTAGAATAATTAGGGGTAGAAAAGAGTATATGTATAGGAAACTAAAAGGAATGAAACCTGTTTTGATGAAGAACACAAATAGGACAGATCAGAATTACAATGGGTATTAAAAGCTATCAGGCAGTTTTATGCAACTGGCAAAATATGAACTTTGCAGATATTAGGTAAGAAGTTGCATAAGACTATGAATGTTTAGCTCCTTGATTTCTGTTTCTGATAATTCAATCTAACCAGGAAGATTTTACTCATTTTCCAAACTACAGCTCTGAAAGTGTCAATGGCTAACTAAGTTAGTTTTCTAAATATTTAGTTAGTTCAAATTATTTTTTCTTATGTATACAGACAGTTAAAACACATTTCATATTTTTGCATTTTCTATTAGAGACCATGCAAAAAAACCACAATGACATGGAGAAGACACACCATGAGAAACATACCAAGACTGGGAATACATAATACATATAACACTATCTTTCTCTTCTGGGCATCTTAATTTTAAAATATTCAATATGTTGCTGAGCTTAATGTAATACTTCAAATTTATTTATTTCCTGGCAAATAGAATCCATAGTCATGTATTTCTTAAGATTTAATTTAAATCATAACTACTTTTAAAAATAAAACCATATGAAGACAGATGGACTATTGCCAAATCTTGAAGATAAAGTGAATTTTCACTTCTGGCTGTGTGATAGGATGCTCGAGTTTACATTGCAGTTCCCCAACTAGGCTGTACCAAAGCCCTTTAAGTATTTCCTATAGAGAAAAGTTGATTTACCCTCCCTCTGTACTAATTCCTGGTATTTTAGACTCATAAACTAGTGACACCAAATGTAAACTTTATTTTGAGCTTTTTCTCCTTGGATTCATAACATTTCAGAAAAAAATTAAACTATAACAATAAAAGAAAAACTATGTAAATGAAGTTGGTTACTTTCCTCTATTTTCAGTTTTAAACCAATAAGCTATTCATTTTATAAAAATTAAAATAAATCTAATGCTGCTCTCTAATTTTTACAATGGCTTAAAATTAATCTATTTTGTGAAAGGAACCCTGTCTATAGTTTTAAACAAATGTTTCAAAGAAGGAATGTAGATGCTTAAACAAATGTAAAAGAACAAATATAGATAAGGTTGTCATAAGAGAGAATGAACATAGATATAGTATATATCAGTTATGTCAAACTACTTGTCCCCTATAGTTCTAATAACATCCCATACTTAAATGAATTATAGAGGAATATTAATTCAAGATCGAATTTTTTTTTTCAAACCCATAATAGAAATAAGGTGTTAGAATAAGTCAATTGGAGATTGAAGAAGACAAAAGGATCTTAAACAAGATAAAAATAAATCAATAACAACAATACCAAAAAAAAGACAAAATAATAACATACTTTGGTATATATTTGGAAGATTACTATGGTTAACATATAGGGAGGCAGAATTTAGATGGCCTTTGAATTTACATGAAGAGCTTACTCTATGAAAAGTAAATTAGTAAAAGTCCACAGACACTGAGTTTGGTGATTTAGAGACATTTTATTGTATTCAAATGCAATAGAGATATTTCTTAAATATATGGGTTTTTAATTTCTTACTGATAATGCAACTAAAAATCATAAAATCCAATCAAAATGACTGTTATATCTCTAAGATTACTATTTAAAAATTTTAAATGTAACTGAATAAATTATGTTATAACCTCTTCTAAGAAATGCATTAACCAAAAGACTTTTTTGTGAGTCTTTAAGTGCCAGGTTCTACAGCCAAGCATATATCTCATTTAATTCTTATAATCCCATAATGCAGGTAATTAAAATGCCTTCATTTTACAAAGAAGAAATAGTGGCTTAGAGACAAATACATGACTTTTCCAAGGATATGCAGATACTAGTTGTTAGAACAGGCGTTAAAAGTCAGGAACACAATTTCAGTATCTAGACTATCAAACACACTGCCGTTTTGCCCTCTTAAGAAGCAGTTACCTATGGAATCTTCCTTATGCATATCTTTAACATAAAATCATGATCATGCCTAATAATCTAAAGTCATTGTTAACATTGTTTTATAGTCTGTAAATATATAAATGTATCACCATTTTGGATGCAAATAAGAGAAAACCCAACTCAAATAGGATAAGCAAGAAAGGAGTTTAAAATCCCACAGAAGGTCAGACTTCAGGTCAGTTCAGTAGGGTGCATGTTTCTAATTTTCTGTGCTTCTCTGTCATAAGTATTCTACATATATTTGATTTTCCCCAGGTACTTGCTGTCTTCATGATCCCAAGGTGACTCTCAAATATTGAAGGTAGATAGATTCTTTCTCATTCAAATCCAGGGAGAGGGAAAATATTCTTCCCCCACCATCATTCCCTACAAATAGAACTGATGGACTTCCCCTCAACATATCTCTTTGGTTTGGGAAATGTCCTGTAGTAATTAGCTTAAATTCAGGTCATTGCTTGTCTTCTATGCTTGTGATAGGAGTGTGGGATATGGAAAGATTACTGTTACAGAATTACACAAATCAAGGCCCACCCCTGCAACTGTCATTACAACCAATAGATGAAACACTGTGGAGGAAATGTTGAGTAAAAGTGCAATGTAATCCACCACCCTTACCAATCTTCCAGAAAAAAAATGAGAAATCTAGTCAATAATCTGACTATTGAATTTACCATTATCCATACATAAATATTTTCTTATTTTTTGTTCAGTTTGCTCTTTCAGACCACAATCACAGTCTTCAGTTAGTAACAAAAATGCTTACTCTAAAAAATCAATCAAAACTATGAGCTTTCTTTAAATAGTCTTTCCTTGTGTAGCTTGGACCAGCTTTTAGCTGCAAGCTGTACATAGGAAAAGAGTGTATGAGGTTGGTTTCTTCTCTAAATTTTTTAAAAGAAGAGGAATGGCCTTATTTAAATTGGTAACATCTTAAGCTGGGTTTGTAATCTGTGAAGCTAGTAAATGTTTCAAGATGATTTTCTTATGGAATATTTTCAAATGATCCTCAGAAGTTCCCCACTAGGCCCTTCTATCCTGAAATTCTTTTAACCCTGGAATGCTTTTATTTTCTTCTGGTACTCATTTCTGGCTCTTTTCTCAGGCTCTAGCAGTTCACATCTAGGTTTTTGCTGGTAGAGTGCCTTTACCTTTCCAGGCAGCCTGAAGGATCCAAGACTATCCCACAGAGTCACATGGGACTACTTTGTCTTCTATGAGAAATACTCATGCATACCTGTATGCTACAAATTCTGGGAATTCAGCCCAACTGATCTTAGCAAAGCAAAACTCTAAAAGTTCCAAAATTCAAAATAATTCTCCAAGCTGTCTCTAGTCTTCTTAAAATTCTTTATCAGGAGTGAGATCTTTAGCATAGTACATCTTCAAACTATACGGGTCTCATAATAAGTATTCTGAGTAGCTTAACAGAAGTCCCGCCTTCATTATCTTTGAGGGGTAGTGTGGGGTTGATTCAGAACATAGCCCCTTTGCATACACAGAAGAATGCTTGGTGCCTGGCCAGCAGCCAAGGAAAGCAGTACAGAAAGAGCTTTCAGCAGTGCCTGCTCTCATGGATGTATCTGCTTCTGTAACCAAGCAGCACATCCTCTACCATCTGCCTGAGAAAGAGTCTGGTCTCCCAGTAAGATTACTCCTCCCTTTGCTTATGTGCATAAAAATATTGCTTACTTTTGGCAGGGGCCTTTTCCTGCAGCTCCAACCGGCCACTTCTAAAGCTTCCCTGCCTTGTGCGTAATAAATAGCATGTTACACCCTTTCTCCTCCCTGGTGGTTTTTCTGGAATAGCCCAGGTGCAAGTACCTGGCCTGGAGCTCCTGCATTACAGGTAGATAGTACCCCAATGAAACAGAATGGAGGAGGCTTATAGTCCTGCTTTTCTCAAAATATCTTACTCACTAGAATCTACTGTATTTATCTCTCTTATTCTTTTTATATTCTCAAAATGGATGGTGGATAGGAAGGATGTGTTCCAAGATACTGGAGTCATGGAACAAGTATTAGGTCATAACTTTAAAAATCTGCACATTGCAATTTACACAGAGCACAGCATATTGGAATATCAACTCTTAAGTCATATTTCTGACAAATTTGTTTTCTGATTTTTAATATTTTTTGTAAAATATACTGAATCTTTCTTGAAAGAATATAAAACATTTTGAAATAATTTTGATAAGATTTTTAAAAGACATTTGTTATATTTTAAAACCATTTCAAGAAATAAAGACCAGTTTTCTCATTGGCAATATCAATGTTTCATTATAAAGGTAATTTTGTTTACAAATTCAATATCTATTATAATATTAATAAAAATAAGTTTTGTATTAACTTACCTGGAACATATTAACTATATTAACAACATATTCATTTGTAGCATTGAGACCTTAACACTTTGATTTACAAGTGTATTTGAGAAGAATTGGACTGGTGGTAAAAAAAAAAAAAAAATCATAGAATAACACTAATTTAGTTAGCCTTTTCTAACATTTCTGGCACAGAGTAGGTGCTCAGTAAATTTTTGTTTAATACAGTGACTTAAAAAAATACTTTAAAAGTAAAACAGATTTCTGGCTCAACTTATTTTAATATACTCTTTTTTTCTCCTTCTCTTTATCATTTTCTCCTTTCTAAAAAAAGTAACCAATAAATTCTTCAGGTCTATGTTTCACCAGAAGAAGAAAATCTGAATTGATCATGAATACTAGTCTAAATATATTCAACCTAATTTAAACGAATATTAGCCAAATTCATTCAGAATATAAATTCCATAAGCATACAAAGGAAAATCATTGCTTTAAAAATGCTGAATATTCACATCCATTTTAATAAGACTTGCTTTAGAGAAAGACAATTAAGAAAGAGATTCTTAAACAGGTTGTAACTCAATAAACAATTCTGAAACTTTAAAAAAAAATTTAATTTGTTTTACAGCCAAATTCTTCCCTGGCAGCTTCTCTATCGGTTCTTAGCAGCACATGCAGTGTAGTTGATGAGCCAATTTCAAGGATATTTCAGGTACCTAGTTTGTGCTTAGGGGCAGCAATTTGCTAATTAGAACTTCTATTCTACACAAGTGGAACTTATTAGGGGGAGTACGTTAAGTGGCTCGAGAAGGTAGGACTATTTGTACTTATTTTCCGAGCTGCCAATATGTTAATCTGGCATTTGGTAGGCAAGGGCAGCTTTCTCTGCCTCTAATCTTATCTTTGATTTTCCTTTTCTTATAGAATTTATTGTTCTTTGCATAAGTATATCACTTATGTATATACTTTCTGAACTAATATTTGCTTTCACTTTGATCACCACAGTGCATAGCAATTATGCTTGCCCTTACACATGGCACCTGTTTAATAAATGTTTGTAGGAATGAATTATCTTTCTGAAACTTATTACCGTAAAGAAGCAACGGATATATACTAACTTCAGTATTTTAAACAACAAAAATAAAATCAGTAATAATAATAACTAGTACATCATCGAGCTCTTAAAATAAACCAGCCACTGTTTCAAACACTTTCTATGTATTAGCTAATTCTCCTAACAAGCCTATCAGCAGGTAGATTTATTGTTTGTTTACACAAATAAGAATTGAAATGATATAAGATTAAATGACTTTTTCTTGGTCATATATACAGTAAGGAGTGAATTCAATATTCAAAACCAAGCATTCTAGCTTCACATAATTTGTATAGGAAAATAAATAAATCTTTATAAAAGAGGCATTTTTTAAATAATGTATATATCTTTATTTTTCAGTTATAATTGACATACAATATAATATTAATTTCAGGTGTACAACATAGTAAGTAGACATCTATATAACTTACAAAGTGATCACCCCAATAAATCTAGTGCCCTCTGACACTGTACGCAGTTATTACAATATTATTGGCTATATTCCTTATGCTATATTTTATATCTCCACGACTATTTTGTAACTACCAATTTTGCTTATGGTTAAAATGGAATAGTTTGCAACAGATATATGCTCACATAGACACCAACTATAAAAGCCAAATAAAACAAAGAAATAATATACTTAAAAGCATCAGAGAACTGCAGAAACAGGGAAGACAAGACAGGCTAAGGTTTTTGAAAAGAGAGAAACCTGAATGGAAAGCTTATTATCTGAAGTTGCTTTTTTCCAGGAGTATTTGCTGCTCTTGCCATGGAAAAGAGGCCAAGAATACAGAAGACCGTGGCTGTGGGTTAGAGAAACCAGAGAACTTTCATCAGTTAGGTGTTGCTAGAGCAATAAAGCTAAAACAAGACACCTAACACAAATAGGTGGTTTGCCTTGGAGATATTTGACAAATTCTAATGTGCATGCAGCAGGATGCTAAAAATGTAAGAAAAATCTCTGAATTGCAGAACGGAGTTTTGTACATTCGTGACAGGAAAGTTATGAAGAACCAACAGGGGCAAAGATCATGGTTCAATAAAAAACAAAAGAACAAACTAAGGTGCTTATGTGAAAACTCAGGAGGATCACCTTATAAAAGGTGGTAGGTGGAAGTAGAGTCTTACCAAACTATACCCTTGTTTGACTCAGCTTAGTCTTTGATCGAATTATGAGTTCAGCTCACACTCTGTCCTATCTTATAAGAGGAAAGTGTCAGCTCTTTCTAGAGAATGATAATTTTATCTGTGATCTCTAAAATTTTGCTATAATAGGCATCTTGAGCATTCAATAAAATAGTTTTTGATTTTTTTTTTAAATCATATGACCAAAAATATAGAAGAAAAACAGTCAACAGTGTTCAAAAATTAGTTTAGGTAGTGGATTTTACTTGTGTATAGCAGATAAACTTTTTAAAATAAATGTGATTAACATATTTTAGAAAATAGAAAAAATATAAAATCTTTAAAAATGAATCAAGTAGGTTTTCTAGAATTGAAATAAAGTATCTGAATTTAAAAAGTTAATGGGTTTAACAAAAAATGTAAGTGGATTGATAGAAATCATCTAACAGTCACAGAAGGAAAGAGAATAGAAAATACATAATAGACTTGTAAAAAACTGGGATAAGGTTAAATATAAGTATAATTGGAGTATTAGAAGAAGAGAGAAAATGGTATCAAGGAAATATATGAAGAAATAATATCCAGAATTTTGCCCAATCTGATAAAAAATAATCAACTCAGAAATGCAAGAAACTCTACAAACCTAAATCATAATAAATACAAAGAAAACTATGCCTCAGCAAAGTATAACAAAATGACTACAGAAATATCTTTAAAAGAAGCGAAAAAAAAGAAAAAAAGATATGTTAGTGTGAAAAAAAGTGACAGTGAGACTGTAATCTCCCTTTTCAACAAAAATAGTAGAAACCAGAAAAAACTAGAACTACATTTATAAACAATAAATAGAAGACAAGTAGGTAGGCAATAGGTAGAGAAAGGATATATATATATAGGTAGATTAGATAGATGATAGATGATAGATAGATAGAGGTAGATGATAGACATTTAAAAATCATTAGTACATTTAAAAATCATTAAATCATTTAGTATCTTATATGTCTCCAAGTGAAGGAATTTTAATTGATCCATATATTTTATATACCCTTATACCAATTTCACATATATTTTTTCCAAACTTTTGGGTTGATAAAAATAATTTGTGTAAGTCAATTTCACATTTTTATAGGACTATCTAATTGAATTCCTGGTTTTGTTTTAAAAAATCTATATTTTTTACCTCACCAAGAACATACATTGCAGGCATTCTCTTTTTTGAAATCATATTATCCTCACTTCACTAGATGCAACTTAGTTAAATTTTCAAAATTCTTACCATTGATATTTATTTAACAGATTATTTCAGTGTTAGATCTGATGTTTCACAAATTCTCTCTTAAAGACTTTTTAGGCACAGGAGCTGCAATAACATTTCCCTATTAATGATGATTGTTTATTATGATGAATTCCATATTTTAAACAAATAAGCCCAAAATTATGTTACTGAGTTTCTTTAGAACACTAAAGTCAATGTATAAAAATTTTATCTATAATTTGAATGTATTTTTGTATAATTTATATATATCTAATATACCTTTAATATATGAAAAACATTTTAGAAAATGTAAATAGTTTTTGGTTTTGGTTTTGTTATTTACAGAGACTCCACTGATACAAGTCAGCAATTGAAACTTAAGAGATGTACTACCTGAGTACAATATATTGCACAAATCAAAACACCAAGTTGTACACCTTAAGTATAAACATTTTTTTGGTCAATTACACGTCAATAAAGCTGAGAAATACATTCTAAAACTATTTCTCAAATAGGGCTTTAAATTGGGTTTTAAATAAATGTTTGAACAAATACATAGTTTTTCCATGAGAAATTACCAGGAATTTGTCATTTGTTAGTGAAAGTATGCCTTTGTATGTGAACATAATGTATATCCACATAGTGTCATTTGAGGGTAATATGAAAAAATAAATGTAAGTTAAAAAAAATGGCATCTGTTCATTTTTTCCCCACATACTTTTTCATATATTTTGGTCTATGGCTGTGGTTGGGTGGGAAATCTATCTTTAAGTTTTAAGTATCACTCAGGGCCCAACACCTAGAGAGCAGTATCGACATGTTTGTTCCATAAACACATACACATAAAGGAAAACTATAAATTCAAAAAAATTATTTCATATGATGGATTTTTAAGGGTTTGTTCTTAAATTTTGAGGAACAATCCATTCATAAATAGTAAAAATACAATTATGTGAATATTTAAAAAGAGTTCTGGGAAAAATTATGATTGATAATTTCTTAATTTGGACTATTTTTAAGTCTAAAAATCCGCTTTTACTTCTTTGTATATATTCTTTCCTGAAGCAAGGTCATTCGTTCCCAAGGCTTTTAATTTCAAACATCTACAAATGACAACCGAGTATTTACCTCTAGTCTTGACTACTGCGGTTCCCTACTTTGCACCTCCCTGTGGATGTTTTGATATTTCAGAGACACCAAAAACTTAACACTTCAACACAAAACAAATCTCAATACATTCTGCCACAAAACCTAGTCCTATGCAACATACTTTCTTAGCAGTTGCACAAATATCTATCCATTTATGCGAGAGCTATCTCCTCTCCACCCACAACCTTGTTCACAGGCAGTCCAACATCAAGAATTTCTGTATTACCTCTTATATATGTCGACTAATTAGATTAGGTTTCATAAGGACAGAGACTGTGCCTAACTTTTCTCACTAATGTATTCCCCAAACCCTGTATCGTACCTAACCACAAAGAGGTACTTAATAAATATTTGTTGGATAGATAATTTGTATAGATATATTTTGGTCTGCAACTATCAGTGAAACTTGTAAAATATTTCTATCATTCAAGGTCAAGCAAGGACAATAGAAACCGGTATTTAAAATAGAGGAATGTTATTATAGTGAATTGGTTACATAGTTGACAGAAAATTTGAGAGGCAAACTAGAGACATTAAAGGAAACTAGAGATTTCAGAGAGGAAGCTGCTAATTCCTAGGTTGGAGGGACAAAGAGAGGATGTAAGATTATTAAAGTACAGAGACCAGTGTCATAAACAGCAGCTGGATGTGATGTGCATATTCTGTATGTGTTGGAGCCATTGGAGAAATGTAATCTTTTCCAGAGATAATGGCTGAGGCATGGAGATGAAGAGCGATACTACACCATCTCCAGCAGATGCTTCCTACTATCCACACAGCCAGGAGTAATATATCACAGGAACTTGGGAAAACAGGCTCCATGTATTACTATACATGTATAATAATAATAATAATATATATGTATGAATGTATTACAACAGCAGAACAGAGTGAGGTAAGGACAAACTATTAAAATAGTCTAAAGACTGGTATGCTCTCTAAATCTATGAGAAAAATTCTTAACTCTTGTTCTCAGGTTAAGATTCACTGAGCACCTGGACAAAAGTCATTTCACAATGTTTGATCTCATAGATTATGAAGTTATATATTTCTCTAACTACATTAATTAGTATTGAAGTTCATAATATATTATCTGAAAACAAAGAACAAGTAATTTTCACACTAAGATCCATCAGATAATAGATGATGTCTAAAAGGCTTTTTTTTTCACTCAGTTTATTTGTTGGGCACCAAACTTCATACTTGACAGAGTCAGACAAATATTGTATGAAATTATTTATATGTCAAATACAAAAAGTCATACACATAAAAACAGAAAGTAGAATGGTAGTTATTAAGGGCTTTGTGGGGAGGAAAATGGGGAGACATTGGCCAAAAGGTACAAACTCTCAGCTATAAGATGACTATATTTCTGGAGACCTAATGTGCAAAATGATGATATAATTAATAAAACTACACCGTATACTTCAAATTTACTAAGAGACCAGATCTTACATATTCTCATGACATGACACACAAAATGGTAACCATGTGAGGTGACGGATATGCTAATTAACTTGATGGTGGTAATCATTTCACAATGTATACATATATCAAATCTTGTGTTGTATGCCTTAAATACATACAATGTTACTCGTTTATTATACTTTCATAGAATAAGAGAAAAAAGATCTCTTTGATGCCTTTGACAAAAATATAATTTATAACTTTAAATAGTTTATATTGAAGCAAGTAATTAATTATTGATTTTAAACTCATTTGGAGGAAGCTACCTATAACTGAATACAACTAAGTGAACTTCAAAGTTACCAATAATCATATATATAAGGCACAGGTGATCTTATTTTTGAGTATGGTACCTAGGGGACAACTGGTCTTAGCCAAATGTCTTGAATCTGTAGGCATTTAGTAGAAAACAAACAAACAAAAACACAGACTCTATACTTGGTAGGCGATGGCCCCATAGTGAAAAATAGTTAAGTCTGATTCTAAATTTCTCTTTGATCATATTTTGTTTATTTTTCTTTTCATTAGAATGAATTAGCTTGCTAAACAACAGTATATAAACTTCTATATGCAGCTGACAAAATAATGTGAGGCTTTAAGAAATTTACATTAAAAAGTAAACAAATCTCATATCACTGATAAGCTGGATTGTCTATTATGGAGAATGTAAGGTAGAGTTATAGAATGATTCATTCTATTGAATGAATTTATTCAGTAACTCTATACTGTAAAAACTATTATCTATCACCTCCACACTAATCCAAAACTGGGGACTTACTGTTCCCTAGTCAAGAAATAGAACTAACTTCAGATTTATTTATATATTTTTCATTAAAAGACAGATTACCAGTACCTATGCAAAAGACAGTAGATCTTAAACAGATATCTTAATCCAAGACAATTGTTTCTTGAAGCTTTATTTTCACAATTCACTTTCTAATCACAATTTATAATACAATGTGTTGTATATATTTTTATATATATAACATGCACATGGATGAACCAAATAGCCTTACTTTGTCTAATTATTTTACCTCTTTTGCTTCTCCTCTTCTTACCTAATTTATATTCCATATTCAACTTTTACAGTCTTTAGCTTGTACCTTTTTCTGCTTGTATTTCTCTCACTCCAGTTATTCTGTTGATATTATACTCTAGTTATACTGACCTCTTGTGTATCTGCACCGGTTGGAGCAAACACAAAGGCTTTGACTGATCTAACTTTGATTAGCCGTTCTTTAAAATCCTGCCAACCAACAAATTTCAAGTGGATCCTTAATAATGACTGGCATTCATAGTTTCTCATTCCCCCACATCAGAAGTGACTAATCTCCTCCGGCCTGAAATCTCTAAGACTCCTTCTCGATATAAGTGTTCAATTATTGACCTTCCTCCTGCTTTCATGAGAAAATAAAAATAAAAAGCAATCAAAGTTAAACTTCAACAGACTCTCACTCTTGTATCTACCCACAAACTCTGTCTTCCTGTCAGATAACAGGAGTGAATTATCCATGCTCCAATGTCAATCTACATGTTCACTACAGAATTCCAACATGGTTTATCACCATATATTTGTTATGTCATCAATCTAAGTATATTTAGCCATTCTATTTAAAATGGTTGCCTAAGATATCAGCTATCAAAAAAAAGTGATATATTTTTGTATCCTTTAATCAATTTTAAGTGAGTTATAATGCTCACATAAAAACTCACTGTGATTTTAAATTAAGGAAAGGTATTAAAAATGTAATGTTTTATGATCAGAAATAGGACTTAATGTATATATAGAACCCCAGTTTAGGAACGTAACTTAGAAAAAAGTAATAATAAATCTCTAACCATGTCTGTCTGCCTACATGAAAGCCTGGATTGTTTCTAGGTATATCTAAGGAAGAGTTAACAAAACTCTATTCCAACCACACTTGCCTGGTTCACAATTATGACCTTTCCCTTTATCCCCCAAAATGTTTACTAATAAAAATGTTATCAGATGGGAAAAATATATTATTAAGATTCACAGAGGAAAAACTTAAAGTATTTCATGAAATATATAATGATATAAGAACATACCTCCACACTTCAATCAATCCTTTTTCGATGGCATATAATTCAAATTCACTTTTAGACCCAAGCAATGTTGTGATTTCAATTTAAAATCTCTTCACTTTTAGGAAATATACAATTGGGACTCATGCAAAATCAAACTCTCTGTCCATGAAATTCTTCAGAGTTTATCTAGCATGAGAAACTAAGAAATGTTCTATAAATATTCATAAGCTGGCAGTTACCCATAGCTGAGATATATTTGAGGTATGAAAATAAAAGCTCATAGAAAAGTTAAACCTGATCATTTTAAATTGAGGTAAGAACTTTTCTCAAGGGTTCAGGCATCACCAATATGTTTACTCTATTTTAAACAGTCCCTTTTATTTTGATAGTTTTTATGTTATATCCAGTACTAATATAAAATAACTTTAATAGTGGATTTTATTCCTTTCATTGGGCACTCTGCTCTATGGTCTTTCTGTTTGTAGATTATCATAAATAGAAAAATATTTTTATATACCTGGCAATATTTAGCAGTAACTTGACATTTTAATATTTATGTGACATCTGCCAATTTTCTACTCTCAACTAAATTTCTGATTTACAATGTTTATCATGAATTTAGCAAAATCAATGTTTGTTACTTTTCAAAATAAGTATATATTTAATGTAGAAGTAGTTGATGAATTAAGTCTTTATATTTTTGATAAATATATACGTACTAGGTGATTGATAGAACAATCACTTTCACAAAAAACATTGGAAGATATTACCATAATTGTTCTATTTAGAGTATTGTAGTATCTCTGAATTTATTCCTATTGATCCAAAGAAAATTTATGTAAATAATAAAAATAAATATTCCTTATTCCCCAATTAAAAGAACAGAAGATAAAAGATTTTGATTATAAAAAATTTTAAAAATGTGGAATTTCAATCTAATTCAAACAAAATATATGAAGACCAGCATATATTAAGGCAATTTAAATATATAAATAAAATATATGACCAACATTTGTGCTTTTCATTATATCAAAACTATTCTGAATATAACTTATTCTTTGGTATTCTCTATAATTATCATAATCTCAGAATTATTCTTATAACTTATATTAATAAAAGAATTAGAATTTTGTTGCATAAGTCAGTTTTCCTTGGGAGAAAATTTTTTAAAATCAGTATGCATATGCCATACTAATAAACCAATTTAGTAATGCTTTGGAGTGGAATGGTTGAGAAATGTGACTATTACTTTTGCCTCACTAAATTTCTAGGAAAGGAAAGAGACCATGTCTATATAAAAGCGATGAAAATGAGTCAGGTTGAGCTTTTGGCTATTTTTCATTATTCTACATTTTAATATGACCCAGAAACATCAGACTAATTTTACACACTTACTTAAGATGGTTTCAGGACAATCAGATCATTTAAACATGTTCTCCCATATTCAGTCTAGTCACACCATACAAACTTAGTAATAATCTTATATATCCAACTTATTTTTTAATTGAAGAAAAATCTCTGTATGGACCATAAGTATACAATTCAACTGTTGATATATAGATATGTGTATATATTACACACCTGTGTATATATAAGTATATATTACACTTGTGTGACAACTGCTCTTACAGCAAAATATAGATAATTTATATCATCCTGAAACTGTCCCTGTGCCTTTTAGTCAAATTCTAATCCCATGAATAACTATTCTTCTGAGTTCTATCACCATAATTTAGTTTTCCTTGTTTTTGAACTTTATTTAATGAAAACATAGAGTATCTACTCTTTTCTCTCTGGTTATTCTCACTCAGTAAAATGCTTTGAGATACGACTAAAGTGTAACATATACCAGTAGTTTATTCCTGTTATGTTTGTGTATTTAAAATAAAACTCTGGACTTTGTCCTCCACTACTTCGAGGTAATGCCTAGCCCCTTTGAATGTCACATCTGTTAGGAACATCTTTGTTTGTGTGGGAGCTTTGGCTATGTGGCAGTCTAACCACATGGTTTATAATGGGAGCTTTGTGTCAGGCAATGTCAATTCTTCCTCCAGACAAACTGGAAACTAAATGTATCAGCCAGACTTCTGGGAGAGCTAAAGATGGGCAGAATGTGATCAAGCCCCAATAAAAACTGGACACCAAGGCTTGCATGAACTTCCCTGGTTAGCAATACTCTATGTTTTATCACACATCAATAACAGGAAAGTAAGCATCCATGATTGAATAAGGAGAGAACAATGGAAACTCTGTATTTGGTACCTTTCATGAACTCTAACTCTATGCACTTCTTCCCTTGGCTAATTTTTTTCAGCTTTATTAGGATATAATTGACAAATATAAACTGTATACAATGAAGGTACACAACTTAACATTTAACATTTTGATATGTGTATACATTGTGAATTGATCACATTCAAGACAGTTAACATAGCATATTTATTACCTCACATAGTTATCTTATGTATGTGTGTGTGTGAGAATATTTAAAACCTACCCTCTTAGAAAATTTTAAGTACACAATATAGTATTGTTAATTATAGTTGCATTGCTGTACATTAGATCTCCAAAACTATTCATCTTGCATAAATGAAGCTTTTCATCCCTTGACCAATATCTCCCCATTTCTCACACTTCTTAACCTTTGGCAACCACCATTCTATGCACTGCTTCTATGACTGTGACTATTTAGATTCCACATATAAGTGAGATTATGCAGTGTTTCTCTGTGTCTGGAAATAGAGAAATACAAGAATACTAAGGAAGCTACTACCTTTCTGTTTATAACAATATACCCAATGCCTAAGCCACGGCATTCAATAAAAGTCTCTTAATAAATATCAGTAAAATAAAGCATTTTTTAAGTGGTAATTCAGAAGGTTCATCTATTCTAGCCCTCATTTCTCACAGGACTCAGTGCACATTAAGGAGTGAAGAGATAGTATTAAACACAGATCGTTGAGGTTACATATTTACTTAGGATCTTAAATTTTCAGCAAACAAGGTTATGGTACCCAATATTATTCTTTTTTTTTTTTTTCAGAAAAGATATCTATTTGGTCCACATATATATCATTTAAATGGCTTTGAGAATTTGGCTCATCTGCAATATTAGTATCTAATACTTCATGAAAGGTATATCAGCACAGAAGCCTATCACCCACTTCTATAAAATTAGTTACACGCACATGTCCTGTTGAAAGTAGCTATAGGCAGCACTGTTCCATGGCTCCAGATGCTTCTAAACAACTAATTAAATCATAAATGAGCCCTTGATTAAGGACAAATAAGCTATGTTTTCAGTAATTTAATGCAAAGTACTTGGCAATCCTGGACAATGATTTCTAACAAAGCTGGTCAGAATATTTTCAGCTGATAGTGTAAAAACAAGCATCCAATTCATACGGGGGAAAGAAGAAAGATACAAAGAGAATAGTTGAGGTATGTTTATGACACAGCACTAAAATGCACATCCAAAGTCCTCAGCCTTGAATTCTGAATAATCTTATGTTTCTGTTCCTGACGGGTTCCGGACCTGCTACCTTTTCTGACTTTCCCCAAACTTGATTGACTTTTTATGTTTTACATGAGTCATGACTTTGTCCTATGTGTTGCTCCATATTTTTTCTCATACTTAAATATTTTTAGTAAATCTGTTTCTTGTGACAAAAACCACTTAAAATTCTCTTGTGTGGAACTCATATATATGCACAAGACCGCATTACTGACATCTCGAGTATAAATTATGATGAGATTTTCAACTGTATTTCTCTTCACTTCAATTTTTTTTTCTAATCTATCGTTAACTGTTTTGGTATTGAAGGAAAAAAAGTACTCCATTTGTTTAATGAAAAGCTAGCATTCCCTCCTTTTTTCCTGTCCTCAATGTATCTCCTCTAGAAACTCTCATCACTCTTCTCCAAACTCTTTCTTGTTTTATTTCGCTATTGCTTTACCTCAGCTTAGAAATATGTATTATATTATTTTGCATCCTCAAGTAGATTATTCTTTTGTCTAATGTTTTTTCTCTCAAGATGTTATCTATTTACCACCAAATTTCATGAAACAATAATTTAGCTTCATGTCTTCTAATTTTTATGAGAGTATTTATGCCTCGATTCTTTTGAAATGTTTCTTCTACCCATCTTTTCTATTTTAAATTCTCTTTAATACTATGAGTGACTAATTATTCACAAAAATGTCCTCTTTTTGGTTTTTATTGTACATAAATATTTTGAAGTATATGATACAGTTAATAATGCCATCTATCTTTATATATCCATAACTTGTCCCCAAGGGCTACAAAAAAGCAAGAGATAAAAGAGGAGCCAGAAAGAAATGGCTGTAAAGCATCCTGTGGAGACAAATAACAAGAAAAGTAAAGATATTTTGCTTGTCTTTTAAACATTGGTATTCTTGTAAATTGCTCTCTCAGAATTCATATGTTTACTTATCTTATAAATGTACATTTTGAGTGTGTTAGCTTCAGGGAAATTCTTAAGAGGAGAGGTTACTACTAAACACCAGACTGTCTTGTGCAATTTTACAAATCTGTATGAGTATTCACTATTTTCCACTCTGTTGTTATGTCTCAGGAGGCTTACATATTTGATCTTCATTAATGAACTCTCTTAACATGCAGTTTATGTTTAGGTTGGGCCAGTGAAGACCAATAATAGATGGTCAAGGAAAGAAAAAAAGTTCAATTATGAATTCTATTATCTCCCTTTCAGGGGGGTTCCCAAAGTTGGTAGTATTTGTAGAATAAATGTTATAATTTTTATATGTTGGTTCACACAGTTCTTCCACTCTGAATTCTAAAAACAATTTCCTCCTCTTTAGAGTTGGAGGCATTAACAGCTATTATTAACCCTAGGGTTAGTATCTTCTGTAGTTTCCATAGCACCTTATTAGACTAGTCTCAAGTTAAAGTATGCTATTGGTTTCTTCTCAAGACACTGACAGATATAGTACTCTTCTTCACATATTTATGAATTTCCATTTTCAGTCATATTTTGGGGTTGTTTTCTTTTTGGTGTCTACCCATAAAAAATAAGAAAATTCTCACTTTTTTTTTTTTACCATGTTTCTGTACCATGAAATGGCTCTTAATTACTTACGTACCATAACATAAATAGTTGAAATGAGCCAATGGTAGAAACCACTCTCTATTTCCATCTTGATCCCCATTGACATTCATCTCACTGCTCTTATACCCACCTGGCCATAATATTTCTGGATCATACCTCTGTATAAAGTTTTTGCTTTCGGCATTTTATAAATATTTTTCTGTTTAAGAAAAGACAACTTCTTCCCTATCAAGCTACTTGGAATATCACTGGTAGTTGCCAATTTTTGGCATCTCATCTCTACACAAGAAGAAAGGTTTAGTCAGGCTTAATAATCAGCCCTCTTTTCTCATTGTATACACTCCCTTAGCAATTATATTTATTTACACAAAATAAACTATAATCTATATGGATCACTTTCAAATATATGGGACATGTTTATTTTTTCCTTTGATTTCTTCTCTAAGCTTTAATTTCCTTATTTATCTATATAAGGTATTCATTATATAGATAACAAATCAGTGTATGTAAAGAGCATAATTCCAGCCCTGGTATAAAAGTAGCATTTGGTTTATGGTAGCTATTATTAGTACTAGTATTTATAATGGACATTCGATGAGTGCCTAAATTCTATACCACTCAAAATCGAATCCGTTGTCTTCTGCAAAGTTAATCTTCCTGAGTGGTAGACACTGAAAAAATCAGACTATTAAAGAAGCAGAAGTAACAGTTTTTGACTTTAACTTCACTGAAATGAAAACATAGCAGGATAAAACTCAACACGCTTCTTTTTTCAAAGATCTCTAGACTCTCTGTAAGACTAAAACAGATTCTGATTCTCTCTTCAATGTGGTGGGGTGGCAGAGAATAATCACATACATTTAGATGGGCCAATTCACAAGCTGAAATAATATATCCTTGGCTAGATCAAGTCACAAAGAGTAGAGATACATTTAAAGTCCGTCTCCAAAGGTGGCCCTTATTACGTGGTAGACCAGGGGCCTAGGTCTGGGATTATAAAGACAAACAATCCATAGCGGATAGATAATATTTGTTGGATTATTCTGATGTAAAGATCTCTGCTGATGTACTGGATGCAGTATATGCTAAATTTCCCTAGAGGTGATCTAGTTATAGAAAGAAGTTAATGAACAATGATCTAGAAATATATAACAAGCAGGTTCAGTGGAAACTATGACATCATTGAATTGCTTCAAAATATGTCTGTATGAAGCAGAGAACAAGTGGACTTGGTTCTATCAGAGTATTTTTCCAATAGTTAAAGTGACAAGCTATAAATGATTTATAAATATGCTCATGGTTTTCCCACAATTTTCACCTTTATAGAAGTCCTTTAACCTAGAATTCTCTTGTTTCCCAGCTAATTTTTTCCTGTCCTTGAAAAAGCTCAAATCACTATCTTTCTCTAAGAAGCTATTAATGTTGTCCATATATAAAACAAATCTTACAAAGTCACACAACACTTTGTACTTACATTATAGATTGTCTCACAACCTACTTATGGTTCAATGGCTATTTATTTAGAATCTGTCTCCTCCTCTGGATGCCTTCTGAAATCACATGTCAGGTTCCATTCATCCAGAAACTAGTAAAATGTCAAATGTAGAAACTCAAAAAATGCTTGTTGAAATAACATGCAATTTTATCTAATGTATAGTTACTTATAGAATGTTTCTAGCTTATGAAAAGAAGTTTTTATCTGCTTCCCTTTTTTGTATGCTACTTTTTAACATAATCTTTGAAAAAAATATTATAAAACAGAGATCGTTGTATAATTGTCTCGGCCATATTCTGTAAATACCTGATAATGAGGTAGTGTTGTTAATTAATGATAATATAAGTCAATATAAGAAATCTCGACATTTCTAATTCATTAAAGACATATGTCCACCTGTTTCTAAATATATTATCCCTTAAAATTTTAGTCCACAAGAAGTAAAATAAAATCCTCACAAATTAGAGTAATAATATTGTTTTTAAATTATGCAATTCTTACCACCTGTCAGAATAATTTTCAAACAGAAATCCTTTACCTTTCATATATCTCTTTAATATATAGTCTGTTTTATATGATGTATAACTTTGCTCTGTATTTAAAGTATTATATGTGATTTTTCATGCTAGAGTAACATTTTAAATGATTCAGTATTAAGGTTTTGTTCTTTTTTTTAATTAAATTTGAGGTGACATTGGTTAATAAAATTATACAGATTTCAAATGTAAAATTCAATAATAAATAATCTGTATTTGCATTGTGTGTTCACCACCCAAAGTCAAATTTTTGTCACCATATATTTGATACCTTTTTAATTATCATCATATTTACAATATTATTGCACCTAGTAAACAATCACACCCCACCAATTTTATGTCAAGTGTTTACACTAATAATTAGCACTTTGATAATGCATACAGATTTTATTTTTTATGATTTCTCTTCTTATCAAGTCATTGATCTCAAAGGATGAGCTGTAATTTAGAAGGGCTCTTAATAAAGGAAAAATCAATAATTTTTGAAGAGATCAAGAATGCCCAACTTCTTTTTATTACATTTCTTAAAAAATAATACAATTTCTTTAAATTTAACTTAAAATTATAATATTTAATTTTTAGAAAGAATAGTAAGATATTCTAACTCTGAGAGTAATTGATTTAATGTGTCAAGTCATGAAATTTGATAGTATGTCTTCTCCAAAAGCAGATAAATTACAGATGAAAAAGTTTTGCTTATGTTTGACAAAAAATGATTGCTCAAAATAATTAAAGTTTTATATTATCTTCCCAGAATCACCAGAGCACATCAATAGCCTTTTCTAGTTAGCAAAAATATTGCAACTTTTTTTAAAACATGCTTAACATGTATGCATAAATGTCCTATATATTTTTAAGTTTAAAGTGCAGAAAATACTAAATTATATTGACAGTGGCTTAAAAATATATTGAACTATATTAAATTCTTGGATAACTATTAGGTAAAACCCCAATATTTCTATAAAAGTTCTGAATTCAAAAGTAGTTTTTAAAAAGCAAACCCTCTCTGTGCAACGAAAATGTTTAAAAAGCAAATGAAAACATTGCATCATTATATATTTTAATAAATTAAATTTCTGAGTAGAAGTAAAGGCATAGTTGGATAGGCAGGGATTCAATAAAATTATGTTGAGCTTTTACTATGCTCTGGATACTAGGAAAATGATAGTGGACCAAAAACTCATGAAATTTGCATTCTAATGTGAGAGACTGACATTAAATAAATAACAGGTGCACAATAGTATACAGTTTGAGAGTTGAAGAAGTCATTAATATCAGCCCTGCAGCTCTTAGAAGCACATGCATAGAAAATACTATTTATTTTTAGTCTGACTTCTCTACCAAACCCTAGATTTATATCAAACTGCCTAATCAAATCTTCATTTGAATATCAAATAAATCATTTTATTGGATACACCTAAAACCAAATTCTGTCTTCTCCCAAAATCTGCCCTATCCACAACTTTCTACATCTCTGCTGTTATATTGCTGCCAAGATCCCTCATCCACAGAGGCAATCATTCTCCGAGATGCCAAGAGTGTTGGCTGCTTAGAGATCACAGCTGAGTCCTTCTCCCGGAATTTCCTGATCCAAATAGATGGGAGCTGCCAAGATTATGCTCCATCCAGAAGTAGCTTACATTCAATGAATATTGAGTGTAGGTGTAAAAAAGCCCAATCCTCTTGCCTGAAGCTCTGAGACTCCAGAGTTCTTAGTAGCATCAGCTAAGACCTGTGTGTTGTAACTGAACCATGTTTCAACTTCTATCTCTGCTCTTTCTGCTCCCCTTATTCCTTACAGTAGTTTGTCTTCCACAATAAACCACCTGGGTGAAATATCCATTCGGATTCTATTTACTAAAGATTTTGACTAAAGAAAGTTAATCCTAAATGTGGTCCTAAAAAGCAAACTTTAAAATGGGATTTGGGGCAGAATCACCAAATGGCTGACTGGCATGAAAATGTTGTCACTGGTGATAGATAGTACTGACAGTCTCTGGCAAACTCTAGTGGTGCCACTGTTATACATTTCATAGATGTAGAATAATCTTAGTGAAAGAGAGTGTAGTCTTGTATACAAGACATCAAACATTTGAGAAGTTAGAAAGAATACTAATTATGCAGGACAGTGAATGCATTGGAGAAAAACAATGAAGGGCTAAGGGTAATTAATGAGTAATTTAAGATGAAGAGTGAAAATGAAAAAGCTTTCTTGGCAGTACATAAAGAGATCCTCTTCTCCTAGAGCTAAAGGACAGAAAAAGCTGAAGATAAGGCTGAGGATCGAACTATAAGAATAGCAGAATTCCAGAGAAGGTTTGATTCTCAATCCAAACCCTAACTGGTGAGGAAGGGAAGCTGAGACTTAGGATGTATATATCTGACTTAATGTGCTTGAAAATATGCAGTTGTCACCCATTTCCCAGATCTTGACTGAAGATGATGCAGAGGTCTCTTCCTTGGAAGACAACACATGCACTCCCAAGGATTCGCCCCTATCTTCCTTCTTGGTCACCAGGCCAAGAAATATGGTTGTGCTATACCATATCCCAGGGCACACTGAGATTCCCATGGTAAGAGGGTCATATACCCAGAAGGAGTATAAAAGTGGAGCACCTAGCCAACATGCACAGCAAGCAGAAACTAGCTATGTGTTTATAGAAATGGATTTTCAAAATGATGATCTAGGGAAAGGGGACATAAAGTTGGACAAAAGAGTTTATCGATATTGGAACACTATTCCATAATTCAGTATTTCATTCTGTGGCAAAGACCCCAGAAAAATGAAGATAATATGTTACTGCTAGGTTGGGACTTGGAAGCCGAAAGGCTGTTGAAAGTGACCCACCTTAAATGAGGTTAAAATGCCAGAGTAGCTGTGACAGATGGTAGAGAAAAAAAAATCTCTACGCCTTAGAGAAGTATGCATATTACAGCATAGATACTATGTAACTCCAGGAAGTTTCAGCAATTATTCTCTGGAAGGCCCTAGAATATACTATTTTCCAAAGAATAGGTCTCTCTCCTATAGATAATGACATCTCTGGGGGAGATACTGTTACTAAACTCGGTTCACTGATAGCCATGGCATGATAGGATCTTGGTCTGATAGAGATCAAGTGATAATCTCTGGCCTTCAGAGCAAGACAGGCACAATAATGAAAAAGAGTAAAAAATTTGAAGGCAGCAGGAAGGCCTGACTTCAAAGAACCATGAAGACAGTTCATAGAACATAGAGTAAGATAGATGGGTAGCCAACAAATATATCACTACAGTAATATAAAATAAAGAAAGAATGAGTAATTGGCATTTTGAGTGAAGCTGACCCAATAATAAGTCAATAGAAATATCATATTTCTTATTTTGTTTGTTTGTTTGTTTTTTAACAGCCTTCCTCTTATAAAGAGAAGATGACTAATGGCAAACACCAGTGGACTACTACAATACTAACCCCAATTGAAGCTACTATGGCAGATATCAAATCTTTGAAAAAAAAAAAAAGAACAAAGACTCAGGTACATAGTATGGGGTCATTGATCTGACAAATACTTTCTTTTTTTACCTCTCACAGAGAATCAGAAGCAGTTCACAATCACATAGGATGTAAAATATAGTACACATTTACAAGTCACAGTCTTGTCCCAGGCTATGGTTAACCTTTCTGCCCTCTGTTATAATATAGACCAAAGAGATCTAAACCATCTAGACATTCTGTAGAATATAGCATTGGTCCAGTCTCCATTTTATCAATGCTAGAATGTTGATCAGACCTAATGAACAAGGAATGACAAATAAATTGGAAGCCTTGGTAAAACATATGTACTCCAAAGGAAGAGAGATAAATATTATTAAGATTCAAGAGACTGCTACATCAGTAAGTATTAGGGAATTTAGTGATCTTCAGGATGCTGGGACATGACCTCCAACCTAAAGAATATATCATTGCATCTCATATCTGCTAGCACTTAAGGAGGACACACAACACCAAATAGGCTTCTTTGGGTTCTGAAAGCAGTCTATTCATATTTGGCAATACTTCCCCAACCATTCACTGAGCGACAAGAAAAGCTGTCATCTTTGAGAGTGTTTCATAGCATGAAAGAGTTCTATTGCAGGTCAAAGCAACCCTGCCACTTGAGTCATATGATTTGGCAAGACTTATGGCACTAGAGGTACTCCTGATAGAAAAAAAAAAAAATGCTGTTTAGAGTTTATGGCAAACTAATAGAATAACAATCTGAGTAAAAACCCAGACTCTGACAATAGCTTATGACGTTTTGCATGATCCGTCCTCTGTCCTCTCTCTCACCTCATTTTCTGTTATTTCCCTCAACACTATCCATCCATTCCAGTCACACTGGTCTCAGTACTGTTCCAGAAATGCTCCCAAAGCAGAGTGTTTGCTAATGCCTCTGCTGCTTGGAAGGCTCATCTCTCAGATGTCTGCATGACTGTTACTTCACTTCCTTTAAATATTTGCTCCAAGTCACCTTATTAATAAGGTCATTCTTGTATTACAACCTGCTGTCACCCTTTATACCCCATACTCCCAATTCCCATTATTATGTTATTTTTTTCTCTTTTAAAACAATACAAGTTCTAATATCCTCAATATTTTACTCATTTTTAGGTATTTTTACCTGTTCCCCATTCCCATTTACTGCTAGGCAAAAATATTTGTTTTATTCACTGATATATCCCAAGTGCCTAGAACAATTCTTTGGCATTAAGTAGGTGCTCAATAAATTTTATAAAAAGAATTGATAGAAAAGAAAATCACTACTTTGATTAAAACAGCCTTTGAAATGATAGTCTTTACTTCTGCAAAGTATTGAAGACAGGATTAATAAATAGTATATACATCTGAATTATTCCTAATGGCATTTTTAACCAGAGTAGAAATAAACAATTCAAGCTTATTTGAGGTGATATTGTTACACTTGATAAAACAATGATATTCTAAAATAATTTGTCCTCTGAAACTCATTAACATCTCGAGTTTCTTCTTCAACTACAGCACAACATACACGTTACTGCTCATAATGATGACTTGCGATTCATAAAGGAAATGCTGCTAAAATATATTCCATGTGTACTCTTTAATAATTTGGATATATAACATATTTATTCATTATACTTCATTTTGCATAATTGAAAACAGTTTGAATGGTAAGAAGTATCACTGGTTAATTTCTGTTATTTAGAAAATACTAGTGCAGATTAGCATTTTCACCTGCGATTCTAAATAAGAAATGCACAATGTCACACTGTAAAATCTAAATTATCAATGTGTAGTTTTTCCAGTCTGTGGATTATGTGCATTGTGTACCATGTGTTTCAAATCACAGAGAAACTGTTCTGCACTATGCAGAACATTTCTAACTGTCAGATTCTGTCTCTGTCTCTAACCTCTACCTATCCAGGTGCTCTCACATGTGTAGGTTACCACCTGCAGATTCTGGAATTGGCAAGAATCTAAGACTAATTCAGTCCCAGCAGATTCCACAAGATATATTTTCATCCTGAGACAATTACTTAATAAGATCATAAGTTAATCCTAGGGAGGCCTTAGATACAATCTAATTCTTTGGCATATAAGCAGAGCCCTAAGTGGACAGCTCTTCGTATCAAAGAGGGGCACAGAGTGTTGACTTGAAAGGTTAAACTCTCAGGTCTCCTTTAAAAAGAACATCTCTGCTTTACTTCTATTACTTGGGGTTCTATTTGGGACAGTTTTTTTCTTTTTTCAATAAGAGTTTCCAAGATTTTTTAAAAATTGAAAACACTACCAAGTTTTACTCTTTACAGATAAAGAACTAAAATTCCAGAGTGGAGAGAGCCCCATGATTTAAACACAAATGTTCTTTTGTTTAATTCGTGCATGAAACCATTTTTTTATACTGTAGTCTAAGTATTGGAAAGGTTCTGTACATTTCCTGAGGTTAATGATACAGTGCCAATGAAAGTGGTGGAAAAGTCTTTGGAATTCATAGTTTTAACATGTAAAATCAAGGAAGTTTCAGGTTGTAAAAGCCAAAACCAAGAGGAGTAGTGCAAAGCCTCGAGGGTCAATATAAGCAGACCTGTTAAGGTATAGGTGCTATTCTAAAATATCTGGTTCTGAATTTTCTTTAGAATTCCAACTGTCTCCTTGACCTCAATTGATTATATAAGAGGATTATCAAACTTTAATGCGCCTTCTCCAAGAAAAACCTTATTTTTCTCCTTCAAATTTTCCTCTGTCTTTCCCAGCTCTGTAATTAAAACTTACAGACCCAGAAGCTCAACCAGAATATCTAGGGTTTATCCATGTTTCCTTCTTTTCTCAGGTCCCATTGAATACATATGAGGACCTGATACAAATATATATTTGTATTTTCTCCATTTTTACTAACCTACAACTAGTTCAAAACCACTACCCTTCTGCAACTGAACACTGCAAAGGCCTTTAGTAGCTAACTCTGCTTTTATTCGGCATCTTATTCTGTCAACTATTCTTTATATAGTAAGGAAATCTAAGTAACCAGCTATTCTCAAGTACGTCATTTTATTTTAATTTTGGGGAGATTATATTCATCATTATTTGGAATTCATTAGTATTTACTTAATGTTTAATGTTTGCCTGCTTGTATCACTTACTAAAACAAAGGCGATGGGGTTCAGATCTGTCTCATTCTAACTAGCATCTAGAATATGGCTTAGAATATAATAGGTGCTCGATAAATATTTGCTGAGTAAATGAGTAACCAAAAAAAAATCAAGTTATATAATGTTATAATCATAGCTTGATGTTTTTAAAGTCCTATTTTCTAATGCTTTTATAACCATGTCGATTCTTTCTTAACACGACCAAGTTTACAAATCACAACATAAAACGTGCAACGTTTAAAATACTGCCAGATAATGGCGCTCATCGACTCCACTGAGGAGGAGGTGGTCATGCGCAAGCTGAGGCAATCCTGTAACTCGTGGTCAAGGACGACGAGGATGAGGAAGGAGATGACCTCATCCGTCACCACCACGTGAGTGGCAGCCACCAATGAGGCCGCGCCCTCACTGGGCGCCAGCCAGGCCCGGGCCGCCTCTCCCAGCCTCCCCACGCCAAATCTTTTCATTGAAGAGTGTTTTGGAACTTGAACAATATGTGTATTGCCAGATAGATTATCATTTGTTTTCAGCCAGTGGCAGATTAAACAGATTCTGATAATTAATGTTGTTATTATTTTTTTAAACAGAAAGATATTCTCTCCCAAAGACCACCTTATCCATTCTCATGTTTCCATTTTGAAGGGGCACTACATGGTAGACGAAACATTAATACCATGTATATTGCGTTAACATTCCCCAACTTTTGGTTGTACTTTGTTTTTTTAAAAAAATTATGTGTTATACATGTTAGTAGTAATTTTATTTTATTTGAATAGTACATCTAACGATGCCATGAGTTTTCACTGCCAGTATTGGCACTTGGAACCTAAGGCATAATCATTTGGGGGACTATGTACAGAGTTAAGAAAAGAAAAGTTAAAATTAGAAAAAATATTGTATGACTTGGAAAAATAAAACTTGCTGTGTTTGAAAGATTGCTTAACCCAAATGATCATACTGATTTCAGGGGTTAAATCACCTGCTCAAGATCTCATAGCTATCTAGTGTCTTACCTAGAACTGGAACTAAGGACCTCAATCAAAGTCCAGGGCTTCATTCCAGCCTATTATCTGCTCTATGCATTTATTCATTCAACCCATTTATTGATCATCTGCTATATTTTAAGCAAAGTACTAAATACTACAGAGTATTGCAGAAATACTGAAATTAACAGTTGTCTATAGTTATAGAATAGATAAAGAAAAATATATTTCAAAATCTGTTTGTTACTAGTCAAACTGCTTGGCTGAATGCTGACTCTCTGAATTATACATCTCACTAATTTGGAAAAATTTCTTCTTTCCTGACTACTGGCTCAGTTTTTCTCCACTTCCTGACTTAGTTACTGCTTGCCAGACAATTGCTCCAATTACTAAGATATTTTGTTACATACTTTATATACATTATTATATTTAATATTTGTCAAACCAGTAAATAATACATTATAAATCCTATTTTTTAGGTGATGAAATGGAGGTTTATGCTCTCTAGCTAGTAAGAAGTTGAGCTATGTTTTTAACTCCTAGCTTTATAGCTTATGCCTACACTCATTCAGTTATACTAGTCTTTCTTCTGATTATTTTTCCTTGATCGTAAGTACTAAGTGTTTTCTGAATTTTAACTTCATCTACTTTTTTTTCACTCTGGAATCTATATAAGGAGTTTTTTGTCTCTGGATTTGCACTGTCGTTTTTAATACAGGTTTTTAAATTTAATTCCCTGTCTGGGCATTTTTTTTCCCAGTCTATTTCTGTAACCTTTCCCCCACAATCATAGTCTGTGACCAAGTGCTGCCAATAACAGTTATCTAAAAGATATTTTTGGATGTACCTAGATAAAATATCATTTTAGTATGAATATATACAAAATAATTATAAAGATGAATGATCTAAGAAAGTATATTTAGTTATTTTTACAATACACATAAATAACTAGGTTCCACTGACAGTAATTGAGAGGAGGCACCAAGACAGAGAAAGATCGCCTTTCTGTTCTAAAAAACCCACAGTTATTCGTTATTGTTTATATTATAATTGTAAAAAAAAAAAAAAAAATTGAAAGCATCATTGAATTTTTTTCCTAATAGACTTGTCAGGGTGTACCTCGTGAATCCAGACTCTTTAAGATAAAAACAAAGCAAAGAGCTCTGGCCAACCTGTATCTAATTTGGTCTTTCACATTGCAGAGAGTAGGATAGATGAAGTCTCTGTACTTACATCTATTTTATTTTTCAATGTATCCATGGCATTGGGGTGAATATCTTAAAGTTCAGCTTTCATGACCTATTTATTTTTATTTGGTAATTCAGATAATAGTTTTGCTGATTATTTACTTCCCCATATTAAACCTTCTCCGTGGCTTATGGAAGCAATTCTAAACCTTGACTTCAGACCTCGACACTTGGCATGAAACATTATCACTCATAGTTCCTGCTCTCCTGAGTAAAAGAAGGAAGATGCTTCCATGTTAGAACGATGATATTTGCAATGGACTTAAGAATTATTTTCTCTCACACTTTGAGAGCAATGGAAAGAAGCCTTAGTCTTATAAATAACAAAGAGAAGTGGTTTCTTTATTTTCACGTTATAAACGTAGTGAGTGATCAGGAGAACAATTTACTATTTCTACTTGTTTTTTCATTAGGCTACTGCTCTACATCTTTAAACTTGGTGTTCTTAAAATAGTAGTAAAAAATAAATAACTACAACAACAAGAACACTTGTACTCACAGGCTCCCTTTATAGAGATAAATGCAGATAATTCTTTAAAAATAAAAAGAATATTCTTTTGAATTATCTTGTATAGCCCAATTCATTCATCTGATTAAGACTTCCTTAAAATTCAGTCAAGTTTGAAACCTCACATAGTAATATTAAAAATTAAATAAATAAATAAAAATACATGTCCTCCATTAATTTAAATTAATCTTATTCTTTCCAATTTATTTGCCATTATTTAGACATATACAGTCAGAAACATATATTTACATTAACTAACTTATGAATAATATGGAAGACAATTTAAGGTTTCCTTTATAAAAATTGCCAAATGAACACATCAAACTGAAGACCTAGGTTATGTTATTTTGATGATACTTATTTGAGATTTATCTTAAATATATCCAGTTTCACACCAAGTAGCTGGATAATTCAATAGCCCACCTGCAGAAGGTTCTTAGCCACATAAAACTCAGTCAAGACTCATTTCCTATTCACTTTTAAAAGCAATTAGGCATTGATTTTAATGTTTAAAGTCAGCTTGAATTCCAGGTACCCAGATGCCTAATTTTTATGCTGGATTTTTATAAGAACATGGTTCAATTTATGAGTTCATGTGAACAAATTCTCGATTTGATTTTTGGAGAAACAGACAAAATTTTGGGGTCCAAGTATATGTGTGTATTAGTATTTTGTTATCTTGATAAAATTCTGATAAAATTCAGGATCTCATTATTTGTTTGACAATTAGTATATCACATAGACCTGCAATTTGTTTTTTTTTTTATACTTAATATTTAGACTGATATATGTACCTAAAGTAGTAATAGTACAATACTTAGCAGAAATATTACGTTTTACTTTATTGTTATCTTCAAATCATATAAGGAGAATTGGTAGGAAAATTACACTAAAATTTTAAGCAAGGACATTTGCAAAACTGGAAAACAACTGAATTCAATTCTAACCATATTCCTACATTAAGTTAATGAAATCTAGCTAGAAACCAAAGTTTGTATTCCATTGAATCAACTATTGTAGTGTATGATTATTGTTTCAAGCTAGAAATCATACTGCTTTATAATTAATGAGGGAAAGTTTCTATTCTTGTTTCATTCGAGGCTTAAAGACATAAATAGAGACCTGCAAACCTTACTATTTTTGGACTTCTCACAAAGACAGAATTTGAATGAATATCAGAGTCAATACAGGAAAACAAGTTTCTAATGCTCTGTACCCACTCCTGAGTAGATAGCAAAATCTAAATTTTACTTCCTGCACTGTAAAACAGTACTTTGTTTTGTTCTTGAATTATGTCTTATAAAAACATCAAAGGAAATGTCATTATGTAAAACGACAATGCCTTCCAGCACATGGCAGAAATAGTACTAATTGCTAATACTAAATTGCCTGAGAGTTAATAGATGTGCACTGCAGTTATAGGTCCTAATTCCCTCTACTGCTAGATGAGTTTTAGCATTTGTGATCACCAACTGGTATATTCCTAGGTAGTTATAGTTGATTTAGATATGGAGGCTCAAATCTGGGCCCAAACAATTTCTAAATGCAGTAAAATCATTTAGTTATATGTTGAATTTTATATTTTATAATAGAAGTAAAGAGTATGCTACCTACATGGAAATACTATAAGAATAACATTTAGAAAAAAGATGTTTATTTCTATTACTATTTATTTATGGGATTAATTCATATAATGATACCTTTTATTCCAACCCACAGATATCTATTTCTTCTTCCATTGTTAAGGACCCAGTGATCCCTTTTAATTTTAAACAAAATTCAAAAGAAAGTTGATATCTCAAAACTCAACAAGCTTATATGTAAACCCCATGATTGTAATCTTAATTATCCTGCTAATTCCTCTATTCCCACGCTGATTCATTTCTCAAATTAGTAGACGGTAGAATTATCTTAATATCAGATTGAATGTCTACAATTTATTAAACCTGGTTAGCATTTTTACTAATTTTGGGGTTCCAAAGAATGCTTTCTATAATTCTCTAATAATGTCGCAAGGGAAAAATTGTACATGGCTCTTCCATTCAAGGAGAGGCATTTTCTTACATAATATTTTATTTAAAAATATACATTATATACCACCTTGTAATAAAGGTAGCTTTTGAAGCACTATAAAAAAAAAAGATGAGAATTGTTATCATAGAGTTCAGATATAATATTTAAATATAATAAGTATATAAAAATTATTAAATATTTATCATATATTATTTATATGGTATTATTATAGGTGTTACAAAGGAAATCATGTATAAAATACAATCCTGACATTGAAGAACTTACAATTGCATTGAAGAGGAGATATATCTGAATACATAATTTAACATGACAGTTAATACCAAATTCCAAAAGACATACTTTATGCTAGAGATATTAAAAAATGAGATTAATGTCTTCTATGTGGTGGCATAATACCATTTGATTTCATCCCCAAGAGCAGGCTAGAGGGTTACTAAAAATGAGTTAATATTTTATTTTTGTTTATGGTTATAAATGAGTTAGGAAAGACACAAAAACAAAAATAGACGAGAGGTGCTAGATAACTAAGTCAGATAATTATTATAACTGAGGACTGAATATAACATTGGATGCGATTACGAATACCTTGAACTATTTACTTCCACTGGGTGACTCCTGAGGTCACAGACATGAACAAAAGCAAAGTGGTCTGAGAGATCATAAAAAGCCATTTAGATCATGCTATGAGTAAGATTTTAAAAATATAATTATAGAGCAGATATAGTATGGGGGAGAGATTTAATAATGTTTTAACTATTGGATTTCTTAAAGCACTTCATATTTTTTCTGTCTTACATAACTGTCATGGTTTACACATTTCTACATTTCTTCTTCAAAGCTCACAACCTCACAATAACCCTTTCCATAAAAAGAACAGTTACTACTACTACAAGTTTTTTAAATAACCTAAAATCAGAAAATTTAATGACATCACAGATAAATAGCCAAAATTTTATTATAGACATTGACTGGGATACATTCCCCTCTTAGAAATAAAAGTTTAAAACAATCTTAAGGTCTTTTAACTACATTTTTCTCTTTGTCCAGTGTTTCAGAATTAATGAGTGACTAATAGCAGTCATAAGAAGTGGGTCAGCTAAACAACGATATAACTTTGAAGGCAAGGACTCTTACAGCACAATAGGAAAAAGCAGAGAAAAAAATCTAGAATATTTCCTAGTAAACCTCTGATTACCTCTCAGAATCTACTTACAATGCAAATGAAAAGGGTACAGAGGATTCTCTAGCATTACTCTTTACATTTAAACATGTGTCATTTCATTGCCAACACACCAGATTCTCTATGAATAATAATGAGTGTCATTGGCAATGGATTTTGTACATTCTATAACCACAAGAAGTAAGTCAAATCCTTTTAAAGCCTAGAAAAAAAAATTAGTCCTTTACAAAAGAAGCGTAGGAATTCTGTTAATCATTCCTGAATTGGGTTCATTTGTTCTCCTTTGTTACTTTAATATGGTAAAGATTTTCTTTATACTTTTGCAGTTATCTACCATATTATGAGTTTGTTGTGTGCTCTTAATTATAATTGAACGATATGACATTCTCTTTGTTCTGATATATTGTTGCACAGAATTTGTCAGTTATTTTGCTTACTTTCTAAGGACAGCATTACTTTACATTTGATTAAGTCAATGTGAATCCAGAATATAAATATTTTATAGTTAGGTGTATAGAAAGGAGATTTTGGGAAAGCCATGAGGTCAGTAGAATAAGGAAATAGTGTAATCCAACATCATCATTCATGTACTTCTGGTTCTCAAAGTTGTGAGAGCCTAAGCCCATTTTACACTATATTCATCCATGAATAAGGGCAGGATTAACATCCATGTACATTCAATGGGCACTTTTTCATGTACTATTGTAAGTTCTCTAAAGCAATACAGAAATTTAGAAAATTTTTATTCAAGATGCCAAAAAATGTTCTTGTTTTTTAAACTAAAAGGGACACTTTTAGATACTTGAGTCGTGAGACTATTTGGAACTACAAGGAGGAAAGTTTGTTCAATATTTATCTCAAAATTATTTATGTAAAATATTAAAAAGAATTTTAATGTCTAACATTGACCAGATGTCAAGTACATTATAAAATATCTAAAATGTAATCACATAGGAATTTAGTCTAAGAGTTAAGAAGGCAGGTCCTAATAGACTTTCTAGGGTTTCTTATAAACTATTCCCATATAATATCTCCCATGAACTCCTAATTGAGTGGTCTCGTTACTGGTTCTGGGGAGCCCTAGAATTCTTAGACCTCTGTTCTAGGCAATTGCATGCAACCTAATTTTATTGAAAGCAAAAGTACTCCCTTAGAAGGGAGAGTAGGCTGCTAAGAACAGTCAGCCTTGAAGGCAAAGTACACTCACTCTCAGAAGGAGAGAATAGGCTGACAAAAGTGGCAGCCTAGAAGTACAAGGGAAAGTACACCCTCAGTTGGGAGAGCCAGCAGGCTCAAGAAAGAGCTGCTGCATTGTCCCGTTGTGGGTTTGGGGATTTTATCTACTAATCTAACTAAGAAGTGGAATATTCATAATTTGAATTGGTCCCTTTGTGGCAAGGTGTTTTTTTTTGTTTTTTGGTTTTTTTCCAGATTAAGGGAAACACCCCTTTTCTTACCGTGTTTTGGGTTTTTCAGAACTGTCATGGAGTCAAGTGAAATGATGGGTACAGCCCTAACCGCAATGTTAATTTATTATAATGATCGTATAATGAAGCAAAGGTGAATTCTAGGTCACATAAGCTGTCCTTCTATGCATGCGTACATTGGAGACCTTCTCTATCCCCTTTATTTTCCACGTTAGCAGAAAGTTTCAAAGCTATTGTTCAAGGCTGTTTTTTATTTTAGCAGCTCCTACTTCAATCTTGGACAAATTATTCTTTCTTTGCCTCGTTTTTTTTTCAGCCATTAAATAGAGATAGTAACTACCTCATAGGTTGTCGAAAATATTTAATGAATTAATACACATTAAGCTCTTGAACATTATTTGGAAGGTAATTAATACTCAAAAAAAATGAGCTATATGAGCATTTTATTAGAACTAATTAAAGTATCTTAATGATGTAGAAATAAAAATAAAGAAGATTAAAACAATTACTAAAATCTTAACTATACTTGAGATTATCACAGATGGTTTTATTTAAAATTTATTAATTTCATATTTTAAAAAAATTTAAGTATTTTTACAAATAAGTCAATATTTTACAATAAAAATTAGAAATTTCAAAATACACTTAACCGTTCCTTTAAGTGACAAATACCAACCCTACTATGGCCTGTCAGTTGACCATGGATTTCTATATCCTTTGTGGAGTTTTGGAAGCAGACTTCTTGGAAGACTTTCAGTCAGAATTAGCTGTGCTATGCTATGCTAATTAATTAATTAATTAAACTCAAGCTGAGGGGTTTAAAACAAAAAATGTATTTTATTTTTACTACACATCTATTATAGGTCAGCAGGATGAGGAGAGTGTGCTCTGCTCATCAGTTTCTCAGGAACACAGGTTG
Source organism: Pteropus alecto (assembly GCF_000325575.1). NCBI lineage: Eukaryota > Metazoa > Chordata > Mammalia > Chiroptera > Pteropodidae > Pteropus > Pteropus alecto. Next base: position 17,729,194 of record NW_006443138.1, on the reverse strand, counting down.
AGGAAGCATCACCATTTCAAATTTCCACTGATGTGCAAGAATAAGAAAAGCTCTAGGCAACTCTGTATTTGCAGTTAAATGCTTTGCCTGGAAGTGTGGCGCTCACTTTAACAACTTGTTGGGCAAAACTAGTCACATGTGGAGAAGGTGGAGTCACATTTTCACAAAAATGTGAAAAATTAGAAGCCTAAAGAAAATGCTTAGTAGTCTAAGATTTAAATGTCAATTGGCTAAAGATTCTATTATATCATGTCAGTATATCTGTCAAAATAAGAGTCTCAGTAAAATTAAAAGAGAAATAAAAGAAGTAATATGACTGAAAAGAGTCTGGTGAACTTTACATTTAATGAAGAAGGCAAAGGGAAAATTTTCAATATGCCACCGATTTCTATATTCATGAATTTAAGAGCAAATGTCAAAAGTTATGCAGGAAAAATACCGAAAGAAAAATATCAAGATTTTCTTTTTTTTTTTCTTTTTTCTTTTTCTGTCTTCTCATTCTGGAGCAACCAGTCATTTTATTTTTCTTACTTACTTTTCATACATAGTTGTTTACTTTCACCATTATTATTTCTAAGTAGTTTTAATTACATATGCAGATTAGAATTCTTAATCCCAATGTTAGTCAGATAGATATGAGCAACAGAAAATGAAGGCCCCACCCAGAGACCTCCTTGAAACAACCACTTAAAAGTTAAAAATTACCTTTACATTCTGGAATATGAGGAAGTAAAAACTGCGAAAACAACCACTAGTTTTGCCCAGTCACAAGCATGTGTGCAGTTAGTACTTGTACTTACCTTCCTTGACCTAGCCTAATCATACCAGCATTGTAATATCACACAGCTGCCCAGAAGTTCATGAATCTAATTATAACAGTCTGAATTCTGGGTAACCATATGAGCAGTAAAAAATGGTTATTTAACAGCAGGATGTAAATCAGTATGACCTCACCTGCCAGTTGTCTAACATGGCCTCTGTAACCACCTATCACAGCCATAATATAAGGTATACTTCTCGAATTTGGTGGATCTGCTTCTCTCTCCGGCATAGCCTGTTTCTCTCTTGAAACATACTTTAATAAATCTTACTTTCCCTAAACTTCACTGATCTGTAATTCTTTTCTGAGTTGGTGGAAAGAACTGAGCTCTTCACTACCCCCTAGCAGCAACACTTATAATACTTTATTTCTAATGAAAACTAAGAAGTAAGCAATTATGAATTATCTGTGACACTAGAATTCCATGGCTAAAAACATTTATAAATACATTTTATAATTTCTAAATGTATATTCTTTCTCATAGTAAATTCAGTGTGACACAAAACATGTTTACTAATGGACCCAAATACTTTTAGTTCCTCTGTAAAAGGAAGCCCACTTAGATAAATCTGTGTTTAATAATTAAAATTTCAATATTTTACTATATTTGGAAATGATCTAGATATTTAATGAATATCCATCATTTAACTTAGCATAATTTTAAGATTTTAAGTCACCAAAAGATTTTGGACACGATTTTAATTATTTTACATATGTAAAGCATAATTATTATTTAAAAGATCATTTATAAATTTGTATCTTAATCACAACTGTTTAACTTACTTGTTCTGATAATTATGTTTAGATGACTCATGAAAATTTTATAAGACATTAAGTGGCTAACCATCATCTTAAATTCTCATTCTCACTAACAAATTCTGTAACAGAGATAACTTGACCTTACTTGACTTTTAGTAAATCTCAGTAGAATAAAAGTATTATATTTAATGTTCATAACTAAAGACATGCCTGTTTTAATCAAACTAGCACACTTAAACTAGCTTTTATTTACCAAATGTTAGTCTAGATTATGTGAACTTGTAAAATGTTTGGGTTAGTTTCTATATTTCTGTGAGTACACCTGATTTATATGAATGCTTGTTTGTTTCTAAGCCAATTAAATAGAGCTCTTTATAAATTAATTTTGGCAATACCTCCTGGAAGTAGGAAAAAAAAACAAACATCTATAACATCCAAACAGACGCATAGAGACTTTACAACGTTCATTTTAAAATTGTAGCCATGAGACAGGTACAGTAGTTCAAAACTTACTAGTTTATAAAATAATAGTTGGATCCAAATCATATTCTAACAGATGGAATAAGTTAAATTTACCTGTCCAGATGGCTAAAGCTTTTTTATATATTTATGAAAAAGATTTCATAGGCTTAGTTTTCAAATAGCCTTTTCTTTTTTTTCTTTTTTCTTCTTTCTGGTAAGAATTACTTTGTTTCCTAGAGAAAATCCAGATAGAATATTTACATCTCAAAAGACCAAGAGAAAGAATATAAATTCTACCTAGAAGGATTTTTGTTCCCTAAATCCAGATTTTTACAGTATATATAAACCTTTTGTGGTAATCTGGGGAATTTTGGAGACTGATAAAAAGAATAGATTGCTTTTAATTGCTTATAGAACTGCACTCCTATTCTTGTAAAGACTCATTTGTAATGATATCAAGGGGCCAACATACTCTAGCTACATTATCTTAAATTTGCTTCTTTATATCAGAGAGAATATCTTCAACCAGCTGTTTGCTTT